>NW_026777598.1:0-190770 GCF_028023285.1 Balaenoptera ricei
TAGTGTCTAAACTCTTCTCCATGGCTGGACCCCCAAATAATATTCCTTTACGTGCTAAGGGGTATCTAGAGAGTGGGATAGGTTTAATAACTACCCTAACCCTAATGCGTACCCTAACCCTAACCCCTACCCTAACTCTAACACGTACCCTAATCCTACACCGTACCCTAAACCGAGCCCTGAACCTAACAGTAACCCTAACCCATACCGTACGCCGTACCCGAACCCCTCCCCGAACCCGTACCCTAAGCCGTACCATAAGCCTAACCCTAAGCCTAACCCTAACCCTAGGCTACCCTTGACTGCTTCTGCCTCCAAGAGATTTCCTAAGCACTAGTGTTTTAAGGAACAGCTTAAAAAGAGAATCCTAATGTGATTTCTTTATAATGGGTGTGTTCTAGTGTCTAAACTCTTCTCCATGGCTGGACCCCCAAATAATATTCCTTTACGTGCTAAGGGGTATCTAGAGAGTGGGATAGGTTTAATAACTACCCTAACCCTAACGCGTACCCTAACCCTAACCCCTACCCTAACCCTAACACGTACCCTAATCCTAACCCGTACCGTAAACCGAGCCCTAACCCTAACACTAACCCTAACCCTAACCCTAACCCATACCCTACGCCGTACCCGAACCCGTACCCTAAGCCGTACCCTAAGCCTAACCCTAAGCCTAACCCTAACCCTAGGCTACCCTTGACTGCTTCTGCCTCCAATAGATTTCCTAAGCACTAGTGTTTTAAGGAACAGCTTAAAAAGAGAATCCTAATGTGATTTCTTTATAATGGGTGTGTTCCTTATCTTATCCTAGTGTCTAAACTCTTCTCCATGGCTGGACCCCCAAATAATATTCCTTTACGTGCTAAGGGGTATCTAGAGAGTGGGATAGGTTTAATAACTACCCTAACCCTAACGCGTACCCTAACCCTAACCCCTACCCAAACCCTAACACGTACCCTAATCCTAACCCGTACCCTAAACCGAGCCCTAACCCTAACACTAACCCTAACCCTAACCCTAACTCATACCCTACGCCGTACCCGAACCCCTCCCCCAAACCGTACCCTAAGCCGTACCCTAAGCCTAACCCTAAGCCTAAACCTAACCCTAGGCTACCCTTGACTGCTTCTGCCTCCAATAGATTTCCTAAGCAATAGTGTTTGAAGGAACAGCTTAAAAAGAGAATCCTAATGTGATTTCTTTATAATGGGTGTGTTCCTTATCTTATCCTTGTGTCTAAACTCTTCTCCATGGCTGGACCCCCAAATAATATTCCTTTACATGCTAAGGGGTATCTAGAGAGTGGGATAGGTTTAATAACTACCCTAACCCTAAAAAGTACCCTAACCCTAAACCGTACCCTAACCCTAACACGTACCCTAATCCTAACCCGTACCCTAAACCGAGCCCTAACCCTAACACTAACCCTAACCCTAAACCTAACCCATACACTAAGCCGTACCCTAAGCCTAACCCTAAGCCTAACCCTAACCCTAGGCTACCCTTGACTGCTTCTGCCTCCAATAGATTTCCTAAGCACTAGTGTTTGAAGGAACAGCTTAAAAAGAGAATCCTAATGTGATTTCTTTATAATGGGTGTGTTCCTTATCTTATCCTAGTGTCTAAACTCTTCTCCATGGCTGGACCCCCAAATAATATTCCTTTACGTGCTAAGGGGTATCTAGAGAGTGGGATAGGTTTAATAACTACCCTAACCCTAACGCGTACCCTAACCCTAACCCCTACCCAAACCCTAACACGTACCCTAATCCTAACCCGTACCCTAAACCGAGCCCTAACCCTAACACTAACCCTAACCCTAACCCTAACCCATACCCTACGCCGTATCCGACGCCCTCCCCGAAGCCATACACTAAGCCGTATCCTAAGCCTAACCATAACCCTAGGCTACCCTTGACTGCTTCTGCCTCCAATAGATTTCCTAAGCACTAGTGTTTTAAGGAACAGCTTAAAAAGAGAATCCTAAAGTGATTTCTTTATAATGGGTGTGTTCCTTATCTTATCCTAGTGTCTAAATTCTTCTCCATGGCTGGACCCCCAAATAATATTCCTTTACGTGCTAAGGGGTATCTAGTGAGTGGGATAGGTTTAATAACTACCCTAACCCTAATGCGTACCCTAACCCTAACCCCTACCCTAACCCTAACACGTACCCTAATCCTACACCGTACCCTAAACCGAGCCCTAAACCTAACAGTAACCCTAACCCATACCCTACGCCGTACCCGAACCCCTCCCCGAACCCGTACCCTAAGCCGTACCATAAGCCTAACCCTAAGCCTAACCCTAACCCTAGGCTACCCTTGACTGCTTCTGCCTCCAAGAGATTTCCTAAGCACTAGTGTTTTAAGGAACAGCTTAAAAAGAGAATCCTAATGTGTTTTCTTTATAATGGGTGTGTTATAGTGTCTAAACTCTTCTCCATGGCTGGACCCCCAAATAATATTCCTTTACGTGCTAAGGGGTACCTAGAGAGTGGGATAGGCTTTAATAACTACCCTAACCCTAACGCGTACCCTAACCCTAACCCCTACCCTAACCCTAACACGTACCCTAATCCTAACCCGTACCCTAAACCGAGACCTAACCCTATCACTAACACTAACTCTAACCCTAACCCATACTCTACGCCGTACCCGCACCCCTACCCGAACCCGTATCCTAAGCCGTACCCTAACCCTAACCCTAAGCCTAACCCTAACCCTAGGCTACCCTTGACTGCTTCTGCCTCCAATAGATTTCCTAAGCACTAGTGTTTTAAGGAAGAGCTTAAAAAGAGAATCCTAATGTGATTTCTTTATAATGGGTGTGTTCCTTATCTTATCCTAGTGTCTAAACTCTTCTCCATGGCTGGGCCCCCAAATAATATTCCTTTACGTGCTAAGGGGTATCTAGAGAGTGGGATAGGTTTAATAACTACCCTAACCCTAACGCGTACCCTAACCCTAACCCCTACCCTAACCCTAACAAGTACCCTAATCCTAACCCGTACCCTAAACCGAGCCCTAACCCTAACACTAACCCTAACCCTAACCCTAACCCATACCCTACGCCGTACCCGAAACCCTCCCCGAACCCGTACCCTAAGCCGTACCCTAAGCCTAACCCTAAGCCTAACCCTAACCCTAGGCTACCCTTGACTGCTTCTGCCTCCAATAGATTTCCTAAGCACTAGTGTTTTAAGGAACAGCTTAAAAAGAGAATCCTAATGTGATTTCTTTGTAATGGGTGTGTTCCTTATCTTATCCCAGTGTCTAAACTCTTCTCCATGGCTGGACCCCCAAATAATATTCCTTTACGTGCTAAGGAGTGTCTAGAGAGTGGGATAGGTTTAATAACTACCCTAACCCTAACGCGTACCCTAACCCTAACCCCTACCCTAACCCTAACACGTACCCTAATCCTAACCCGTACCCTAAACCGAGCCCTAACCCTAACACTAACCCTAACCCTAACCCTAACCCATACCCTACGCCGTACGCGCACCCCTCCCCGAACCCGTATCCTAAGCCGTACCCTAAGCCTAACCCTAAGCCTAACCCTAACCCTAGGCTACCCTTGACTGCTTCTGCCTCCAATAGATTTCCTAAGCACTAGTGTTTTAAGGAACAGCTTAAAAAGAGAATCCTAATGTGATTTCTTTATAATGGGTGTGTTCCTTATCTTATCCCAGTGTCTAAACTCTTCTCCATGGCTGGACCCCCAAATAATATTCCTTTACGTGCTAAGGGGTACCTAGAGAGTTGGATAGGCTTAATAACTACCCTAACCCTAACGCGTACCCTAACCCTAACCCCTACCCTAACCCTAACACGTACCCTAATCCTAACCCGTACCCTAAACCGAGACCTAACCCTATCACTAACACTAACCCTAACCCTAACCCATACTCTACGCCGTACCCGCACCCCTACCCGAACCCGTATCCTAAGCCGTACCCTAACCCTAACCCTAAGCCTAACCCTAACCCTAGGCTACCCTTGACTGCTTCTGCCTCCAATAGATTTCCTAAGCACTAGTGTTTTAAGGAAGAGCTTAAAAAGAGAATCCTAATGTGATTTCTTTATAATGGGTGTGTTCCTTATCTTATCCTAGTGTCTAAACTCTTCTCCATGGCTGGACCCCCAAATAATATTCCTTTACGTGCTAAGGGGTATCTAGAGAGTGGGATAGGTTTAATAACTACCCTAACCCTAACGCGTACCCTAACCCTAACCCCTACCCTAACCCTAACAAGTACCCTAATCCTAACCCGTACCCTAAACCGAGCCCTAACCCTAACACTAACCCTAACCCTAACCCTAACCCATACCCTACGCCGTACCCGAAACCCTCCCCGAACCCGTACCCTAAGCCGTACCCTAAGCCTAACCCTAAGCCTAACCCTAACCCTAGGCTACCCTTGACTGCTTCTGCCTCCAATAGATTTCCTAAGCACTAGTGTTTTAAGGAACAGCTTAAAAAGAGAATCCTAATGTGATTTCTTTGTAATGGGTGTGTTCCTTATCTTATCCCAGTGTCTAAACTCTTCTCCATGGCTGGACCCCCAAATAATATTCCTTTACGTGCTAAGGAGTGTCTAGAGAGTGGGATAGGTTTAATAACTACCCTAACCCTAACGCGTACCCTAACCCTAACCCCTACCCTAACCCTAACACGTACCCTAATCCTAACCCGTACCCTAAACCGAGCCCTAACCCTAACACTAACCCTAACCCTAACCCTAACCCATACCCTACGCCGTACCCGCACCCCTCCCCGAACCCGTATCCTAAGCCGTACCCTAAGCCTAACCCTAAGCCTAACCCTAACCCTAGGCTACCCTTGACTGCTTCTGCCTCCAATAGATTTCCTAAGCACTAGTGTTTTAAGGAACAGCATAAAAAGAGAATCCTAATGTGATTTCTTTATAATGGGTGTGTTCCTTATCTTATACTAGTGTCTAAACTCTTCTCCATGGCTGGACCCCCAAATAATATTCCTTTACGTGCTAAGGGGTATCTAGAGAGTGGGATAGGTTTAATAACTACCCTAACCCTAACGCGTACCCTAACCCTAACCCCTACCCTAACCCTAACACGTACCCTAATCCTAACCCGTACCCTAAACCGAGCCCTAACCCTAACACTAACCCTAACCCTAACCCTAACCCATACCCTATGCCGTACCCGCACCCCTCCCCGAACCCGTACCCTAAGCCGTACCCTAAGCCTAACCCTAAGCCTAACCCTAACCCTAGGCTACCCTTGACTGCTTCTGCCTCCAATAGATTTCCTAAGCACTAGTGTTTTAAGGAACAGCTTAAAAAGAGAATCCTAATGTGATTTCTTTGTAATGGGTGTGGTCCTTATCCCAGTGTCTAAACTCTTCTCCATGGCTGGACCCCCAAATAATATTCCTTTACGTGCTAAGGAGTGTCTAGAGAGTGGGATAGGTTTAATAACTACCCTAACCCTAACACGTACCCTAACCCTAACCCCTACCCTAACCCTAACACGTACCCTAATCCTAACCCGTACCCTAAACCGAGCCCTAACCCTAACACTAACCCTAACCCTAACCCTAACCCATACCCTACGCCGTACCCGCACCCCTCCCCGAACCCGTATCCTAAGCCGTACCCTAAGCCTAACCCTAAGCCTAACCCTAACCCTAGGCTACCCTTGACTGCTTCTGCCTCCAATAGATTTCCTAAGCACTAGTGTTTTAAGGAACAGCATAAAAAGAGAATCCTAATGTGATTTCTTTATAATGGGTGTGTTCCTTATCTTATCCTAGTGTCTAAACTCTTCTCCATGGCTGGACCCCCAAATAATATTCCTTTACGTGCTAAGGGGTATCTAGAGAGTGGGATAGGTTTAATAACTACCCTAACCCTAACGCGTACCCTAACCCTAACCCCTACCCTAACCCTAACACGTACCCTAATCCTAACCCGTACCCTAAACCGAGCCCTAACCCTAACACTAACCCTAACCCTAACCCATACCCTACGCCGTACCCGCACCCCTCCCCGAACCCGTACCCTAAGCCGTATCCTAAGCCTAACCCTAAGCCTAACCCTAACCCTAGGCTACCCTTGACTGCTTCTGCCTCCAATAGATTTCCTAAGCACTAGTGTTTTAAGAAACAGCTTAAAAAGAGAATCCTAATGTGATTTCTTTATAATGGGTGTGTTCCTTATCTTATCCCAGTGTCTAAACTCTTCTCCATGGCTGGACCCCCAAATAATATTCCTTTACGTGCTAAGGGGTATCTAGAGAGTGGGATAGGTTTAATAACTACCCTAACCCTAACGCGTACCCTAACCCTAAACCCTACCCTAACCCTAACACGTACCCTAATCCTAACCCGTACCCTAAACCGAGCCCTAACCCTATCACTAACCCTAACCCTAACCCTAACCCATACCCTACGCCGTACACGCACCCCTCCCCGAATCCGTACCCTAAGCCGTACCCTAACACTAACCCTAAGCCTAACCCTAACCCTAGGCTACCCTTGAATCCTTCTGCCTCCAATAGATTTCCTAAGCACTAGTGTTTTAAGGAACAGCCTAAAAAGAGAATCCTAATGTGATTTCTTTATAATGGGTGTGTTCCGTATCTTATCCTAGTGTCTAAACTCTTCTCCATGGCTGGACCCCCAAATAATATTCCTTTACGTGCTAAGGGGTATCTAGAGAGTGGGATAGGTTTAATAACTACCCTAACCCTAACGCGTACCCTAACCCTAACCCCTACCCTAACCCTAACACGTACCCTAATCCTAACCCGTACCCTAAACCGAGCCCTAACCCTAACACTAACCCTAACCCTAACCCTAACCCATACCCTACGCCGTACCCGCACCCCTCCCCGAACCCGTACCCTAAGCCGTACCCTAAGCCTAACCCTAAGCCTAACCCTAACCCTAGGCTACCCTTGACTGCTTCTGCCTCCAATAGATTTCCTAAGCACTAGTGTTTTAAGGAACAGCTTAAAAAGAGAATCCTAATGTGATTTCTTTATAATGGGTGTGTTCCTTATCTTATCCCAGTGTCTAGACTCTTCTCCATAGCTGGAGCCCCAAATAATATACCTTTACGTGCTAAGGAGTGTCTAGAGAGTGGGATAGGTTTAATAACTAACCTAACCCTAACACGTACCCTAACCCTAACCCCTACCCTAACCCTAACACGTACCCTAATCCTAACCCGTACCCTAAACCGAGACCTAACCCTATCACTAACACTAACCCTAACCCTAACCCATACTCTACGCCGTACCCGCACCCCTACCCGAACCCGTATCCTAAGCCGTACCCTAACCCTAACCCTAAGCCTAACCCTAACCCTAGGCTACCCTTGACTGCTTCTGCCTCCAATAGATTTCCTAAGCACTAGTGTTTTAAGGAAGAGCTTAAAAAGAGAATCCTAATGTGATTTCTTTATAATGGGTGTGTTCCTTATCTTATCCTAGTGTCTAAACTCTTCTCCATGGCTGGACCCCCAAATAATATTCCTTTACGTGCTAAGGGGTATCTAGAGAGTGGGATAGGTTTAATAACTACCCTAACCCTAACGCGTACCCTAACCCTAACCCCTACCCTAACCCTAACAAGTACCCTAATCCTAAACCGTACCCTAAACCGAGCC
Organism: Balaenoptera ricei; assembly: GCF_028023285.1. NCBI lineage: Eukaryota > Metazoa > Chordata > Mammalia > Artiodactyla > Balaenopteridae > Balaenoptera > Balaenoptera ricei. Next base: position 7,658 of record NW_026777598.1, read on the forward strand.
CTAACCCTAACACTAACCCTAACCCTAACCCTAACCCATACCCTACGCCGTACCCGAAACCCTCCCCGAACCCGTACCCTAAGCCGTACCCTAAGCCTAACCCTAAGCCTAACCCTAACCCTAGGCTACCCTTGACTGCTTCTGCCTCCAATAGATTTCCTAAGCACTAGTGTTTTAAGGAACAGCTTAAAAAGAGAATCCTAATGTGATTTCTTTGTAATGGGTGTGTTCCTTATCTTATCCCAGTGTCTAAACTCTTCTCCATGGCTGGACCCCCAAATAATATTCCTTTACGTGCTAAGGAGTGTCTAGAGAGTGGGATAGGTTTAATAACTACCCTAACCCTAACGCGTACCCTAACCCTAACCCCTACCCTAACCCTAACACGTACCCTAATCCTAACCCGTACCCTAAACCGAGCCCTAACCCTAACACTAACCCTAACCCTAACCCTAACCCATACCCTACGCCGTACCCGCACCCCTCCCCGAACCCGTACCCTAAGCCGTACCCTAAGCCTAACCCTAAGCCTAACCCTAACCCTAGGCTACCCTTGACTGCTTCTGCCTCCAATAGATTTCCTAAGCACTAGTGTTTGAAGGAACAGCTTAAAAAGAGAATCCTAATGTGATTTCTTTATAATGGGTGTGTTCCTTATCTTATCCCAGTGTCTAAATTCTTCTCCATGGCTGGAGCCCCAAATAATATACCTTTACGTGCTAAGGGGTGTCTAGAGAGTGGGATAGGTTTAATAACTACCCTAACCCTAACACGTACCCTAACCCTAACCCCTACCCTAACCCTAACACGTACCCTATTCCTAACCCGTACCCTAAACCGAGCCCTAACCCTAACACTAACCCTAACCCTAACCCTAACCCATACCCTACGCCGTACCCGCACCCCTCCCCGAACCCGTACCCTAAGCCGTACCCTAAACCTTACCCTAAGCCTAAACCTAACACTAGGCTACCCTTGACTGCTTCTGCCTCCAATAGATTTCCTAAGCACTAGTGTTTTAAGGAACAGCTTAAAAAGAGAATCCTAATGTGATTTCTTTATAATGGGTGTGTTCCTTATCTTATCCCAGTGTCTAAACTCTTCTCCATGGCTGGACCCCCAAATAATATTCCTTTACGTGCTAAGGGGTACCTAGAGAGTTGGATAGGCTTAATAACTACCCTAACCCTAACGCGTACCCTAACCCTAACCCCTACCCTAACCCTAACACGTACCCTAATCCTAACCCGTACCCTAAACCGAGACCTAACCCTATCACTAACACTAACCCTAACCCTAACCCATACTCTACGCCGTACCCGCACGCCTACCCGAACCCGTATCCTAAGCCGTACCCTAACCCTAACCCTAAGCCTAACCCTAACCCTAGGCTACCCTTGACTGCTTCTGCCTCCAATAGATTTCCTAAGCACTAGTGTTTTAAGGAAGAGCTTAAAAAGAGAATCCTAATGTGATTTCTTTATAATGGGTGTGTTCCTTATCTTATCCTAGTGTCTAAACTCTTCTCCATGGCTGGACCCCCAAATAATATTCCTTTACGTGCTAAAGGGTATCTAGAGAGTGGGATAGGTTTAATAACTACCCTAACCCTAACGCGTACCCTAACCCTAACCCCTACCCTAACCCTAACAAGTACCCTAATCCTAACCCGTACCCTAAACCGAGCCCTAACCCTAACACTAACCCTAACCCTAACCCTAACCCATACCCTACGCCGTACCCGAAACCCTCCCCGAACCCGTACCCTAAGCCGTACCCTAAGCCTAACCCTAAGCCTAACCCTAACCCTAGGCTACCCTTGAATGCTTCTGCCTCCAATAGATTTCCTAAGCACTAGTGTTTTAAGGAACAGCTTAAAAAGAGAATCCTAATGTGATTTCTTTGTAATGGGTGTGTTCCTTATCTTATCCCAGTGTCTAAACTCTTCTCCATGGCTGGACCCCCAAATAATATTCCTTTACGTGCTAAGGAGTGTCTAGAGAGTGGGATAGGTTTAATAACTACTCTAACCCTAACGCGTACCCTAACCCTAACCCCTACCCTAACCCTAACACGTACCCTAATCCTAACCCGTACCCTAAACCGAGCCCTAACCCTAACACTAACCCTAACCCTAACCCTAACCCATACCCTACGCCGTACCCGAAACCCTCCCCGAACCCGTATCCTAAGCCGTACCCTAAGCCTAACCCTAAGCCTAACCCTAACCCTAGGCTACCCTTGACTGCTTCTGCCTCCAATAGATTTCCTAAGCACTAGTGTTTTAAGGAACAGCATAAAAAGAGAATCCTAATGTGATTTCTTTATAATGGGTGTGTTCCTTATCTTATCCCAGTGTCTAAACTCTTCTCCATGGCTGGACCCCCAAATAATATTCCTTTACGTGCTAAGGGGTACCTAGAGAGTTGGATAGGCTTAATAACTACCCTAACCCTAACGCGTACCCTAACCCTAACCCCTACCCTAACCCTAACACGTACCCTAATCCTAACCCGTACCCTAAACCGAGACCTAACCCTATCACTAACACTAACCCTAACCCTAACCCATACTCTACGCCATACCCGCACCCCTACCCGAACCCGTATCCTAAGCCGTACCCTAACCCTAACCCTAAGCCTAACCCTAACCCTAGGCTACCCTTGACTGCTTCTGCCTCCAATAGATTTCCTAAGCACTAGTGTTTTAAGGAAGAGCTTAAAAAGAGAATCCTAATGTGATTTCTTTATAATGGGTGTGTTCCTTATCTTATCCTAGTGTCTAAACTCTTCTCCATGGCTGGACCCCCAAATAATATTCCTTTACGTGCTAAGGGGTATCTAGAGAGTGGGATAGGTTTAATAACTACCCTAACCCTAACGCGTACCCTAACCCTAACCCCTACCCTAACCCTAACAAGTACCCTAATCCTAACCCGTACCCTAAACCGAGCCCTAACCCTAACACTAACCCTAACCCTAACCCTAACCCATACCCTACGCCATACCCGAAACCCTCCCCGAACCCGTACCCTAAGCCGTACCCTAAGCCTAACCCTAAGCCTAACCCTAACCCTAGGCTACCCTTGACTGCTTCTGCCTCCAATAGATTTCCTAAGCACTAGTGTTTTAAGAAACAGCTTAAAAAGAGAATCCTAATGTGATTTCTTTATAATGGGTGTGTTCCTTATCTTATCCCAGTGTCTAAACTCTTCTCCATGGCTGGACCCCCAAATAATATTCCTTTACGTGCTAAGGGGTATCTAGAGAGTGGGATAGGTTTAATAACTACCCTAACCCTAACGCGTACCCTAACCCTAACCCCTACCCTAACCCTAACACGTACCCTAATCCTAACCCGTACCCTAAACCGAGCCCTAACCCTAACACTAACCCTAACCCTAACCCTAACCCATACCCTACGCCGTACCCGCACCCCTCCCCGAACCCGTACCCTAAGCCGTACCCTAAGCCTAACCCTAAGCCTAACCCTAACCCTAGGCTACCCTTGACTGCTTCTGCCTCCAATAGATTTCCTAAGCACTAGTGTTTTAAGGAACAGCTTAAAAAGAGAATCCTAATGTGATTTCTTTATAATGGGTGTGTTCCTTATCTTATCCCAGTGTCTAGACTCTTCTCCATAGCTGGAGCCCCAAATAATATACCTTTACGTGCTAAGGAGTGTCTAGAGAGTGGGATAGGTTTAATAACTAACCTAACCCTAACACGTACCCTAACCCTAACCCCTACCCTAACCCTAACACGTACCCTAATCCTAACCCGTACCCTAAACCGAGACCTAACCCTATCACTAACACTAACCCTAACCCTAACCCATACTCTACGCCGTACCCGCACCCCTACCCGAACCCGTATCCTAAGCCGTACCCTAACCCTAACCCTAAGCCTAACCCTAACCCTAGGCTACCCTTGACTGCTTCTGCCTCCAATAGATTTCCTAAGCACTAGTGTTTTAAGGAAGAGCTTAAAAAGAGAATCCTAATGTGATTTCTTTATAATGGGTGTGTTCCTTATCTTATCCTAGTGTCTAAACTCTTCTCCATGGCTGGACCCCCAAATAATATTCCTTTACGTGCTAAGGGGTATCTAGAGAGTGGGATAGGTTTAATAACTACCCTAACCCTAACGCGTACCCTAACCCTAACCCCTACCCTAACCCTAACAAGTACCCTAATCCTAACCCGTACCCTAAACCGAGCCCTAACCCTAACACTAACCCTAACCCTAACCCTAACCCATACCCTACGCCGTACCCGAAACCCTCCCCGAACCCGTACCCTAAGCCGTACCCTAAGCCTAACCCTAAGCCTAACCCTAACCCTAGGCTACCCTTGACTGCTTCTGCCTCCAATAGATTTCCTAAGCACTAGTGTTTTAAGGAACAGCTTAAAAAGAGAATCCTAATGTGATTTCTTTGTAATGGGTGTGTTCCTTATCTTATCCCAGTGTCTAAACTCTTCTCCATGGCTGGACCCCCAAATAATATTCCTTTACGTGCTAAGGAGTGTCTAGAGAGTGGGATAGGTTTAATAACTACCCTAACCCTAACGCGTACCCTAACCCTAACCCCTACCCTAACCCTAACACGTACCCTAATCCTAACCCGTACCCTAAACCGAGCCCTAACCCTAACACTAACCCTAACCCTAACCCTAACCCATACCCTACGCCGTACCCGCACCCCTCCCCGAACCCGTATCCTAAGCCGTACCCTAAGCCTAACCCTAAGCCTAACCCTAACCCTAGGCTACCCTTGACTGCTTCTGCCTCCAATAGATTTGCTAAGCACTAGTGTTTTAAGGAACAGCATAAAAAGAGAATCCTAATGTGATTTCTTTATAATGGGTGTGTTCCTTATCTTATCCCAGTGTCTAAACTCTTCTCCATGGCTGGACCCCCAAATAATATTCCTTTACGTGCTAAGGGGTACCTAGAGAGTTGGATAGGCTTAATAACTACCCTAACCCTAACGCGTACCCTAACCCTAACCCCTACCCTAACCCTAACACGTACCCTAATCCTAACCCGTACCCTAAACCGAGACCTAACCCTATCACTAACACTAACCCTAACCCTAACCCATACTCTACGCCATACCCGCACCCCTACCTGAACCCGTATCCTAAGCCGTACCCTAACCCTAACCCTAAGCCTAACCCTAACCCTAGGCTACCCTTGACTGCTTCTGCCTCCAATAGATTTCCTAAGCACTAGTGTTTTAAGGAAGAGCTTAAAAAGAGAATCCTAATGTGATTTCTTTATAATGGGTGTGTTCCTTATCTTATCCTAGTGTCTAAACTCTTCTCCATGGCTGGACCCCCAAATAATATTCCTTTACGTGCTAAGGGGTATCTAGAGAGTGGGATAGGTTTAATAACTACCCTAACCCTAACGCGTACCCTAACCCTAACCCCTACCCTAACCCTAACAAGTACCCTAATCCTAACCCGTACCCTAAACCGAGCCCTAACCCTAACACTAACCCTAACCCTAACCCTAACCCATACCCTACGCCATACCCGAAACCCTCCCCGAACCCGTACCCTAAGCCGTACCCTAAGCCTAACCCTAAGCCTAACCCTAACCCTAGGCTACCCTTGACTGCTTCTGCCTCCAATAGATTTCCTAAGCACTAGTGTTTTAAGGAACAGCTTAAAAAGAGAATCCTAATGTGATTTCTTTATAATGGGTGTGTTCCTTATCTTATCCCAGTGTCTAAACTCTTCTCCATGGCTGGACCCCCAAATAATATTCCTTTACGTGCTAAGGGGTACCTAGAGAGTTGGATAGGCTTAATAACTACCCTAACCCTAACGCGTACCCTAACCCTAACCCCTACCCTAACCCTAACACGTACCCTAATCCTAACCCGTACCCTAAACCGAGACCTAACCCTATCACTAACACTAACCCTAACCCTAACCCATACTCTACGCCGTACCCGCACCCCTACCCGAACCCGTATCCTAAGCCGTACCCTAACCCTAACCCTAAGCCTAACCCTAACCCTAGGCTACCCTTGACTGCTTCTGCCTCCAATAGATTTCCTAAGCACTAGTGTTTTAAGGAAGAGCTTAAAAAGAGAATCCTAATGTGATTTCTTTATAATGGGTGTGTTCCTTATCTTATCCTAGTGTCTAAACTCTTCTCCATGGCTGGACCCCCAAATAATATTCCTTTACGTGCTAAGGGGTATCTAGAGAGTGGGATAGGTTTAATAACTACCCTAACCCTAACGCGTACCCTAACCCTAACCCCTACCCTAACCCTAACAAGTACCCTAATCCTAACCCGTACCCTAAACCGAGCCCTAACCCTAACACTAACCCTAACCCTAACCCTAACCCATACCCTACGCCGTACCCGAAACCCTCCCCGAACCCGTACCCTAAGCCGTACCCTAAGCCTAACCCTAAGCCTAACCCTAACCCTAGGCTACCCTTGACTGCTTCTGCCTCCAATAGATTTCCTAAGCACTAGTGTTTTAAGGAACAGCTTAAAAAGAGAATCCTAATGTGATTTCTTTGTAATGGGTGTGTTCCTTATCTTATCCCAGTGTCTAAACTCTTCTCCATGGCTGGACCCCCAAATAATATTCCTTTACGTGCTAAGGAGTGTCTAGAGAGTGGGATAGGTTTAATAACTACCCTAACCCTAACGCGTACCCTAACCCTAACCCCTACCCTAACCCTAACACGTACCCTAATCCTAACCCGTACCCTAAACCGAGCCCTAACCCTAACACTAACCCTAACCCTAACCCTAACCCATACCCTATGCCGTACCCGCACCCCTCCCCGAACCCGTACCCTAAGCCGTACCCTAAGCCTAACCCTAAGCCTAACCCTAACCCTAGGCTACCCTTGACTGCTTCTGCCTCCAATAGATTTCCTAAGCACTAGTGTTTTAAGGAACAGCTTAAAAAGAGAATCCTAATGTGATTTCTTTGTAATGGGTGTGGTCCTTATCCCAGTGTCTAAACTCTTCTCCATGGCTGGACCCCCAAATAATATTCCTTTACGTGCTAAGGAGTGTCTAGAGAGTGGGATAGGTTTAATAACTACCCTAACCCTAACACGTACCCTAACCCTAACCCCTACCCTAACCCTAACACGTACCCTAATCCTAACCCGTACCCTAAACCGAGCCCTAACCCTAACACTAACCCTAACCCTAACCCTAACCCATACCCTACGCCGTACCCGCACCCCTCCCCGAACCCGTATCCTAAGCCGTACCCTAAGCCTAACCCTAAGCCTAACCCTAACCCTAGGCTACCCTTGACTGCTTCTGCCTCCAATAGATTTCCTAAGCACTAGTGTTTTAAGGAACAGCATAAAAAGAGAATCCTAATGTGATTTCTTTATAATGGGTGTGTTCCTTATCTTATCCTAGTGTCTAAACTCTTCTCCATGGCTGGACCCCCAAATAATATTCCTTTACGTGCTAAGGGGTATCTAGAGAGTGGGATAGGTTTAATAACTACCCTAACCCTAACGCGTACCCTAACCCTAACCCCTACCCTAACCCTAACACGTACCCTAATCCTAACCCGTACCCTAAACCGAGCCCTAACCCTAACACTAACCCTAACCCTAACCCATACCCTACGCCGTACCCGCACCCCTCCCCGAACCCGTACCCTAAGCCGTATCCTAAGCCTAACCCTAAGCCTAACCCTAACCCTAGGCTACCCTTGACTGCTTCTGCCTCCAATAGATTTCCTAAGCACTAGTGTTTTAAGAAACAGCTTAAAAAGAGAATCCTAATGTGATTTCTTTATAATGGGTGTGTTCCTTATCTTATCCCAGTGTCTAAACTCTTCTCCATGGCTGGACCCCCAAATAATATTCCTTTACGTGCTAAGGGGTATCTAGAGAGTGGGATAGGTTTAATAACTACCCTAACCCTAACGCGTACCCTAACCCTAAACCCTACCCTAACCCTAACACGTACCCTAATCCTAACCCGTACCCTAAACCGAGCCCTAACCCTATCACTAACCCTAACCCTAACCCTAACCCATACCCTACGCCGTACACGCACCCCTCCCCGAATCCGTACCCTAAGCCGTACCCTAACACTAACCCTAAGCCTAACCCTAACCCTAGGCTACCCTTGAATCCTTCTGCCTCCAATAGATTTCCTAAGCACTAGTGTTTTAAGGAACAGCCTAAAAAGAGAATCCTAATGTGATTTCTTTATAATGGGTGTGTTCCGTATCTTATCCTAGTGTCTAAACTCTTCTCCATGGCTGGACCCCCAAATAATATTCCTTTACGTGCTAAGGGGTATCTAGAGAGTGGGATAGGTTTAATAACTACCCTAACCCTAACGCGTACCCTAACCCTAACCCCTACCCTAACCCTAACACGTACCCTAATCCTAACCCGTACCCTAAACCGAGCCCTAACCCTAACACTAACCCTAACCCTAACCCTAACCCATACCCTACGCCGTACCCGCACCCCTCCCCGAACCCGTACCCTAAGCCGTACCCTAAGCCTAACCCTAAGCCTAACCCTAACCCTAGGCTACCCTTGACTGCTTCTGCCTCCAATAGATTTCCTAAGCACTAGTGTTTTAAGGAACAGCTTAAAAAGAGAATCCTAATGTGATTTCTTTATAATGGGTGTGTTCCTTATCTTATCCCAGTGTCTAGACTCTTCTCCATAGCTGGAGCCCCAAATAATATACCTTTACGTGCTAAGGAGTGTCTAGAGAGTGGGATAGGTTTAATAACTAACCTAACCCTAACACGTACCCTAACCCTAACCCCTACCCTAACCCTAACACGTACCCTAATCCTAACCCGTACCCTAAACCGAGACCTAACCCTATCACTAACACTAACCCTAACCCTAACCCATACTCTACGCCGTACCCGCACCCCTACCCGAACCCGTATCCTAAGCCGTACCCTAACCCTAACCCTAAGCCTAACCCTAACCCTAGGCTACCCTTGACTGCTTCTGCCTCCAATAGATTTCCTAAGCACTAGTGTTTTAAGGAAGAGCTTAAAAAGAGAATCCTAATGTGATTTCTTTATAATGGGTGTGTTCCTTATCTTATCCTAGTGTCTAAACTCTTCTCCATGGCTGGACCCCCAAATAATATTCCTTTACGTGCTAAGGGGTATCTAGAGAGTGGGATAGGTTTAATAACTACCCTAACCCTAACGCGTACCCTAACCCTAACCCCTACCCTAACCCTAACAAGTACCCTAATCCTAAACCGTACCCTAAACCGAGCCCTAACCCTAACACTAACCCTAACCCTAACCCTAACCCATACCCTACGCCGTACCCGAAACCCTCCCCGAACCCGTACCCTAAGCCGTACCCTAAGCCTAACCCTAAGCCTAACCCTAACCCTAGGCTACCCTTGACTGCTTCTGCCTCCAATAGATTTCCTAAGCACTAGTGTTTTAAGGAACAGCTTAAAAAGAGAATCCTAATGTGATTTCTTTGTAATGGGTGTGTTCCTTATCTTATCCCAGTGTCTAAACTCTTCTCCATGGCTGGACCCCCAAATAATATTCCTTTACGTGCTAAGGAGTGTCTAGAGAGTGGGATAGGTTTAATAACTACCCTAACCCTAACGCGTACCCTAACCCTAACCCCTACCCTAACCCTAACACGTACCCTAATCCTAACCCGTACCCTAAACCGAGCCCTAACCCTAACACTAACCCTAACCCTAACCCTAACCCATACCCTACGCCGTACCCGCACCCCTCCCCGAACCCGTACCCTAAGCCGTACCCTAAGCCTAACCCTAAGCCTAACCCTAACCCTAGGCTACCCTTGACTGCTTCTGCCTCCAATAGATTTCCTAAGCACTAGTGTTTGAAGGAACAGCTTAAAAAGAGAATCCTAATGTGATTTCTTTATAATGGGTGTGTTCCTTATCTTATCCCAGTGTCTAAATTCTTCTCCATGGCTGGAGCCCCAAATAATATACCTTTACGTGCTAAGGGGTGTCTAGAGAGTGGGATAGGTTTAATAACTACCCTAACCCTAACACGTACCCTAACCCTAACCCCTACCCTAACCCTAACACGTACCCTATTCCTAACCCGTACCCTAAACCGAGCCCTAACCCTAACACTAACCCTAACCCTAACCCTAACCCATACCCTACGCCGTACCCGCACCCCTCCCCGAACCCGTACCCTAAGCCGTACCCTAAACCTTACCCTAAGCCTAAACCTAACACTAGGCTACCCTTGACTGCTTCTGCCTCCAATAGATTTCCTAAGCACTAGTGTTTTAAGGAACAGCTTAAAAAGAGAATCCTAATGTGATTTCTTTATAATGGGTGTGTTCCTTATCTTATCCCAGTGTCTAAACTCTTCTCCATGGCTGGACCCCCAAATAATATTCCTTTACGTGCTAAGGGGTACCTAGAGAGTTGGATAGGCTTAATAACTACCCTAACCCTAACGCGTACCCTAACCCTAACCCCTACCCTAACCCTAACACGTACCCTAATCCTAACCCGTACCCTAAACCGAGACCTAACCCTATCACTAACACTAACCCTAACCCTAACCCATACTCTACGCCGTACCCGCACGCCTACCCGAACCCGTATCCTAAGCCGTACCCTAACCCTAACCCTAAGCCTAACCCTAACCCTAGGCTACCCTTGACTGCTTCTGCCTCCAATAGATTTCCTAAGCACTAGTGTTTTAAGGAAGAGCTTAAAAAGAGAATCCTAATGTGATTTCTTTATAATGGGTGTGTTCCTTATCTTATCCTAGTGTCTAAACTCTTCTCCATGGCTGGACCCCCAAATAATATTCCTTTACGTGCTAAAGGGTATCTAGAGAGTGGGATAGGTTTAATAACTACCCTAACCCTAACGCGTACCCTAACCCTAACCCCTACCCTAACCCTAACAAGTACCCTAATCCTAACCCGTACCCTAAACCGAGCCCTAACCCTAACACTAACCCTAACCCTAACCCTAACCCATACCCTACGCCGTACCCGAAACCCTCCCCGAACCCGTACCCTAAGCCGTACCCTAAGCCTAACCCTAAGCCTAACCCTAACCCTAGGCTACCCTTGAATGCTTCTGCCTCCAATAGATTTCCTAAGCACTAGTGTTTTAAGGAACAGCTTAAAAAGAGAATCCTAATGTGATTTCTTTGTAATGGGTGTGTTCCTTATCTTATCCCAGTGTCTAAACTCTTCTCCATGGCTGGACCCCCAAATAATATTCCTTTACGTGCTAAGGAGTGTCTAGAGAGTGGGATAGGTTTAATAACTACTCTAACCCTAACGCGTACCCTAACCCTAACCCCTACCCTAACCCTAACACGTACCCTAATCCTAACCCGTACCCTAAACCGAGCCCTAACCCTAACACTAACCCTAACCCTAACCCTAACCCATACCCTACGCCGTACCCGAAACCCTCCCCGAACCCGTATCCTAAGCCGTACCCTAAGCCTAACCCTAAGCCTAACCCTAACCCTAGGCTACCCTTGACTGCTTCTGCCTCCAATAGATTTCCTAAGCACTAGTGTTTTAAGGAACAGCATAAAAAGAGAATCCTAATGTGATTTCTTTATAATGGGTGTGTTCCTTATCTTATCCCAGTGTCTAAACTCTTCTCCATGGCTGGACCCCCAAATAATATTCCTTTACGTGCTAAGGGGTACCTAGAGAGTTGGATAGGCTTAATAACTACCCTAACCCTAACGCGTACCCTAACCCTAACCCCTACCCTAACCCTAACACGTACCCTAATCCTAACCCGTACCCTAAACCGAGACCTAACCCTATCACTAACACTAACCCTAACCCTAACCCATACTCTACGCCATACCCGCACCCCTACCCGAACCCGTATCCTAAGCCGTACCCTAACCCTAACCCTAAGCCTAACCCTAACCCTAGGCTACCCTTGACTGCTTCTGCCTCCAATAGATTTCCTAAGCACTAGTGTTTTAAGGAAGAGCTTAAAAAGAGAATCCTAATGTGATTTCTTTATAATGGGTGTGTTCCTTATCTTATCCTAGTGTCTAAACTCTTCTCCATGGCTGGACCCCCAAATAATATTCCTTTACGTGCTAAGGGGTATCTAGAGAGTGGGATAGGTTTAATAACTACCCTAACCCTAACGCGTACCCTAACCCTAACCCCTACCCTAACCCTAACAAGTACCCTAATCCTAACCCGTACCCTAAACCGAGCCCTAACCCTAACACTAACCCTAACCCTAACCCTAACCCATACCCTACGCCATACCCGAAACCCTCCCCGAACCCGTACCCTAAGCCGTACCCTAAGCCTAACCCTAAGCCTAACGCTAACCCTAGGCTACCCTTGACTGCTTCTGCCTCCAATAGATTTCCTAAGCACTAGTGTTTTAAGAAACAGCTTAAAAAGAGAATCCTAATGTGATTTCTTTATAATGGGTGTGTTCCTTATCTTATCCCAGTGTCTAAACTCTTCTCCATGGCTGGACCCCCAAATAATATTCCTTTACGTGCTAAGGGGTATCTAGAGAGTGGGATAGGTTTAATAACTACCCTAACCCTAACGCGTACCCTAACCCTAAACCCTACCCTAACCCTAACACGTACCCTAATCCTAACCCGTACCCTAAACCGAGCCCTAACCCTATCACTAACCCTAACCCTAACCCTAACCCATACCCTACGCTGTACACGCACCCCTCCCCGAATCCGTACCCTAAGCCGTACCCTAACACTAACCCTAAGCCTAACCCTAACCCTAGGCTACCCTTGAATCCTTCTGCCTCCAATAGATTTCCTAAGCACTAGTGTTTTAAGGAACAGCCTAAAAAGAGAATCCTAATGTGATTTCTTTATAATGGGTGTGTTCCGTATCTTATCCTAGTGTCTAAACTCTTCTCCATGGCTGGACCCCCAAATAATATTCCTTTACGTGCTAAGGGGTATCTAGAGAGTGGGATAGGTTTAATAACTACCCTAACCCTAACGCGTACCCTAACCCTAACCCCTACCCTAACCCTAACACGTACCCTAATCCTAACCCGTACCCTAAACCGAGCCCTAACCCTAACACTAACCCTAACCCTAACCCTAACCCATACCCTACGCCGTACCCGCACCCCTCCCCGAACCCGTACCCTAAGCCGTACCCTAAGCCTAACCCTAAGCCTAACCCTAACCCTAGGCTACCCTTGACTGCTTCTGCCTCCAATAGATTTCCTAAGCACTAGTGTTTTAAGGAACAGCTTAAAAAGAGAATCCTAATGTGATTTCTTTATAATGGGTGTGTTCCTTATCTTATCCCAGTGTCTAGACGCTTCTCCATAGCTGGAGCCCCAAATAATATACCTTTACGTGCTAAGGAGTGTCTAGAGAGTGGGATAGGTTTAATAACTAACCTAACCCTAACACGTACCCTAACCCTAACCCCTACCCTAACCCTAACACGTACCCTAATCCTAACCCGTACCCTAAACCGAGACCTAACCCTATCACTAACACTAACCCTAACCCTAACCCATACTCTACGCCGTACCCGCACCCCTACCCGAACCCGTATCCTAAGCCGTACCCTAACCCTAACCCTAAGCCTAACCCTAACCCTAGGCTACCCTTGACTGCTTCTGCCTCCAATAGATTTCCTAAGCACTAGTGTTTTAAGGAAGAGCTTAAAAAGAGAATCCTAATGTGATTTCTTTATAATGGGTGTGTTCCTTATCTTATCCTAGTGTCTAAACTCTTCTCCATGGCTGGACCCCCAAATAATATTCCTTTACGTGCTAAGGGGTATCTAGAGAGTGGGATAGGTTTAATAACTACCCTAACCCTAACGCGTACCCTAACCCTAACCCCTACCCTAACCCTAACAAGTACCCTAATCCTAACCCGTACCCTAAACCGAGCCCTAACCCTAACACTAACCCTAACCCTAACCCTAACCCATACCCTACGCCGTACCCGAAACCCTCCCCGAACCCGTACCCTAAGCCGTACCCTAAGCCTAACCCTAAGCCTAACCCTAACCCTAGGCTACCCTTGACTGCTTCTGCCTCCAATAGATTTCCTAAGCACTAGTGTTTTAAGGAACAGCTTAAAAAGAGAATCCTAATGTGATTTCTTTGTAATGGGTGTGTTCCTTATCTTATCCCAGTGTCTAAACTCTTCTCCATGGCTGGACCCCCAAATAATATTCCTTTACGTGCTAAGGAGTGTCTAGAGAGTGGGATAGGTTTAATAACTACCCTAACCCTAACGCGTACCCTAACCCTAACCCCTACCCTAACCCTAACACGTACCCTAATCCTAACCCGTACCCTAAACCGAGCCCTAACCCTAACACTAACCCTAACCCTAACCCTAACCCATACCCTACGCCGTACCCGCACCCCTCCCCGAACCCGTATCCTAAGCCGTACCCTAAGCCTAACCCTAAGCCTAACCCTAACCCTAGGCTACCCTTGACTGCTTCTGCCTCCAATAGATTTCCTAAGCACTAGTGTTTTAAGGAACAGCATAAAAAGAGAATCCTAATGTGATTTCTTTATAATGGGTGTGTTCCTTATCTTATCCCAGTGTCTAAACTCTTCTCCATGGCTGGACCCCCAAATAATATTCCTTTACGTGCTAAGGGGTACCTAGAGAGTTGGATAGGCTTAATAACTACCCTAACCCTAACGCGTACCCTAACCCTAACCCCTACCCTAACCCTAACACGTACCCTAATCCTAACCCGTACCCTAAACCGAGACCTAACCCTATCACTAACACTAACCCTAACCCTAACCCATACTCTACGCCATACCCGCACCCCTACCCGAACCCGTATCCTAAGCCGTACCCTAACCCTAACCCTAAGCCTAACCCTAACCCTAGGCTACCCTTGACTGCTTCTGCCTCCAATAGATTTCCTAAGCACTAGTGTTTTAAGGAAGAGCTTAAAAAGAGAATCCTAATGTGATTTCTTTATAATGGGTGTGTTCCTTATCTTATCCTAGTGTCTAAACTCTTCTCCATGGCTGGACCCCCAAATAATATTCCTTTACGTGCTAAGGGGTATCTAGAGAGTGGGATAGGTTTAATAACTACCCTAACCCTAACGCGTACCCTAACCCTAACCCCTACCCTAACCCTAACAAGTACCCTAATCCTAACCCGTACCCTAAACCGAGCCCTAACCCTAACACTAACCCTAACCCTAACCCTAACCCATACCCTACGCCATACCCGAAACCCTCCCCGAACCCGTACCCTAAGCCGTACCCTAAGCCTAACCCTAAGCCTAACCCTAACCCTAGGCTACCCTTGACTGCTTCTGCCTCCAATAGATTTCCTAAGCACTAGTGTTTTAAGAAACAGCTTAAAAAGAGAATCCTAATGTGATTTCTTTATAATGGGTGTGTTCCTTATCTTATCCCAGTGTCTAAACTCTTCTCCATGGCTGGACCCCCAAATAATATTCCTTTACGTGCTAAGGGGTATCTAGAGAGTGGGATAGGTTTAATAACTACCCTAACCCTAACGCGTACCCTAACCCTAAACCCTACCCTAACCCTAACACGTACCCTAATCCTAACCCGTACCCTAAACCGAGCCCTAACCCTATCACTAACCCTAACCCTAACCCTAACCCATACCCTACGCCGTACACGCACCCCTCCCCGAATCCGTACCCTAAGCCGTACCCTAACACTAACCCTAAGCCTAACCCTAACCCTAGGCTACCCTTGAATCCTTCTGCCTCCAATAGATTTCCTAAGCACTAGTGTTTTAAGGAACAGCCTAAAAAGAGAATCCTAATGTGATTTCTTTATAATGGGTGTGTTCCGTATCTTATCCTAGTGTCTAAACTCTTCTCCATGGCTGGACCCCCAAATAATATTCCTTTACGTGCTAAGGGGTATCTAGAGAGTGGGATAGGTTTAATAACTACCCTAACCCTAACGCGTACCCTAACCCTAACCCCTACCCTAACCCTAACACGTACCCTAATCCTAACCCGTACCCTAAACCGAGCCCTAACCCTAACACTAACCCTAACCCTAACCCTAACCCATACCCTACGCCGTACCCGCACCCCTCCCCGAACCCGTACCCTAAGCCGTACCCTAAGCCTAACCCTAAGCCTAACCCTAACCCTAGGCTACCCTTGACTGCTTCTGCCTCCAATAGATTTCCTAAGCACTAGTGTTTTAAGGAACAGCTTAAAAAGAGAATCCTAATGTGATTTCTTTATAATGGGTGTGTTCCTTATCTTATCCCAGTGTCTAGACTCTTCTCCATAGCTGGAGCCCCAAATAATATACCTTTACGTGCTAAGGAGTGTCTAGAGAGTGGGATAGGTTTAATAACTAACCTAACCCTAACACGTACCCTAACCCTAACCCCTACCCTAACCCTAACACGTACCCTAATCCTAACCCGTACCCTAAACCGAGACCTAACCCTATCACTAACACTAACCCTAACCCTAACCCATACTCTACGCCGTACCCGCACCCCTACCCGAACCCGTATCCTAAGCCGTACCCTAACCCTAACCCTAAGCCTAACCCTAACCCTAGGCTACCCTTGACTGCTTCTGCCTCCAATAGATTTCCTAAGCACTAGTGTTTTAAGGAAGAGCTTAAAAAGAGAATCCTAATGTGATTTCTTTATAATGGGTGTGTTCCTTATCTTATCCTAGTGTCTAAACTCTTCTCCATGGCTGGACCCCCAAATAATATTCCTTTACGTGCTAAGGGGTATCTAGAGAGTGGGATAGGTTTAATAACTACCCTAACCCTAACGCGTACCCTAACCCTAACCCCTACCCTAACCCTAACAAGTACCCTAATCCTAAACCGTACCCTAAACCGAGCCCTAACCCTAACACTAACCCTAACCCTAACCCTAACCCATACCCTACGCCGTACCCGAAACCCTCCCCGAACCCGTACCCTAAGCCGTACCCTAAGCCTAACCCTAAGCCTAACCCTAACCCTAGGCTACCCTTGACTGCTTCTGCCTCCAATAGATTTCCTAAGCACTAGTGTTTTAAGGAACAGCTTAAAAAGAGAATCCTAATGTGATTTCTTTGTAATGGGTGTGTTCCTTATCTTATCCCAGTGTCTAAACTCTTCTCCATGGCTGGACCCCCAAATAATATTCCTTTACGTGCTAAGGAGTGTCTAGAGAGTGGGATAGGTTTAATAACTACCCTAACCCTAACGCGTACCCTAACCCTAACCCCTACCCTAACCCTAACACGTACCCTAATCCTAACCCGTACCCTAAACCGAGCCCTAACCCTAACACTAACCCTAACCCTAACCCTAACCCATACCCTACGCCGTACCCGCACCCCTCCCCGAACCCGTATCCTAAGCCGTACCCTAACCCTAACCCTAAGCCTAACCCTAACCCTAGGCTACCCTTGACTGCTTCTGCCTCCAATAGATTTCCTAAGCACTAGTGTTTTAAGGAAGAGCTTAAAAAGAGAATCCTAATGTGATTTCTTTATAATGGGTGTGTTCCTTATCTTATCCTAGTGTCTAAACTCTTCTCCATGGCTGGACCCCCAAATAATATTCCTTTACGTGCTAAGGGGTATCTAGAGAGTGGGATAGGTTTAATAACTACCCTAACCCTAACGCGTACCCTAACCCTAACCCCTACCCTAACCCTAACAAGTACCCTAATCCTAACCCGTACCCTAAACCGAGCCCTAACCCTAACACTAACCCTAACCCTAACCCTAACCCATACCCTACGCCATACCCGAAACCCTCCCCGAACCCGTACCCTAAGCCGTACCCTAAGCCTAACCCTAAGCCTAACCCTAACCCTAGGCTACCCTTGACTGCTTCTGCCTCCAATAGATTTCCTAAGCACTAGTGTTTTAAGAAACAGCTTAAAAAGAGAATCCTAATGTGATTTCTTTATAATGGGTGTGTTCCTTATCTTATCCCAGTGTCTAAACTCTTCTCCATGGCTGGACCCCCAAATAATATTCCTTTACGTGCTAAGGGGTATCTAGAGAGTGGGATAGGTTTAATAACTACCCTAACCCTAACGCGTACCCTAACCCTAAACCCTACCCTAACCCTAACACGTACCCTAATCCTAACCCGTACCCTAAACCGAGCCCTAACCCTATCACTAACCCTAACCCTAACCCTAACCCATACCCTACGCCGTACACGCACCCCTCCCCGAATCCGTACCCTAAGCCGTACCCTAACACTAACCCTAAGCCTAACCCTAACCCTAGGCTACCCTTGAATCCTTCTGCCTCCAATAGATTTCCTAAGCACTAGTGTTTTAAGGAACAGCCTAAAAAGAGAATCCTAATGTGATTTCTTTATAATGGGTGTGTTCCGTATCTTATCCTAGTGTCTAAACTCTTCTCCATGGCTGGACCCCCAAATAATATTCCTTTACGTGCTAAGGGGTATCTAGAGAGTGGGATAGGTTTAATAACTACCCTAACCCTAACGCGTACCCTAACCCTAACCCCTACCCTAACCCTAACACGTACCCTAATCCTAACCCGTACCCTAAACCGAGCCCTAACCCTAACACTAACCCTAACCCTAACCCTAACCCATACCCTACGCCGTACCCGCACCCCTCCCCGAACCCGTACCCTAAGCCGTACCCTAAGCCTAACCCTAAGCCTAACCCTAACCCTAGGCTACCCTTGACTGCTTCTGCCTCCAATAGATTTCCTAAGCACTAGTGTTTTAAGGAACAGCTTAAAAAGAGAATCCTAATGTGATTTCTTTATAATGGGTGTGTTCCTTATCTTATCCCAGTGTCTAGACTCTTCTCCATAGCTGGAGCCCCAAATAATATACCTTTACGTGCTAAGGAGTGTCTAGAGAGTGGGATAGGTTTAATAACTAACCTAACCCTAACACGTACCCTAACCCTAACCCCTACCCTAACCCTAACACGTACCCTAATCCTAACCCGTACCCTAAACCGAGACCTAACCCTATCACTAACACTAACCCTAACCCTAACCCATACTCTACGCCGTACCCGCACCCCTACCTGAACCCGTATCCTAAGCCGTACCCTAACCCTAACCCTAAGCCTAACCCTAACCCTAGGCTACCCTTGACTGCTTCTGCCTCCAATAGATTTCCTAAGCACTAGTGTTTTAAGGAAGAGCTTAAAAAGAGAATCCTAATGTGATTTCTTTATAATGGGTGTGTTCCTTATCTTATCCTAGTGTCTAAACTCTTCTCCATGGCTGGACCCCCAAATAATATTCCTTTACGTGCTAAGGGGTATCTAGAGAGTGGGATAGGTTTAATAACTACCCTAACCCTAACGCGTACCCTAACCCTAACCCCTACCCTAACCCTAACAAGTACCCTAATCCTAACCCGTACCCTAAACCGAGCCCTAACCCTAACACTAACCCTAACCCTAACCCTAACCCATACCCTACGCCGTACCCGAAACCCTCCCCGAACCCGTACCCTAAGCCGTACCCTAAGCCTAACCCTAAGCCTAACCCTAACCCTAGGCTACCCTTGACTGCTTCTGCCTCCAATAGATTTCCTAAGCACTAGTGTTTTAAGGAACAGCTTAAAAAGAGAATCCTAATGTGATTTCTTTGTAATGGGTGTGTTCCTTATCTTATCCCAGTGTCTAAACTCTTCTCCATGGCTGGACCCCCAAATAATATTCCTTTACGTGCTAAGGAGTGTCTAGAGAGTGGGATAGGTTTAATAACTACCCTAACCCTAACGCGTACCCTAACCCTAACCCCTACCCTAACCCTAACACGTACCCTAATCCTAACCCGTACCCTAAACCGAGCCCTAACCCTAACACTAACCCTAACCCTAACCCTAACCCATACCCTACGCCGTACCCGCACCCCTCCCCGAACCCGTATCCTAAGCCGTACCCTAAGCCTAACCCTAAGCCTAACCCTAACCCTAGGCTACCCTTGACTGCTTCTGCCTCCAATAGATTTCCTAAGCACTAGTGTTTTAAGGAACAGCATAAAAAGAGAATCCTAATGTGATTTCTTTATAATGGGTGTGTTCCTTATCTTATCCCAGTGTCTAAACTCTTCTCCATGGCTGGACCCCCAAATAATATTCCTTTACGTGCTAAGGGGTACCTAGAGAGTTGGATAGGCTTAATAACTACCCTAACCCTAACGCGTACCCTAACCCTAACCCCTACCCTAACCCTAACACGTACCCTAATCCTAACCCGTACCCTAAACCGAGACCTAACCCTATCACTAACACTAACCCTAACCCTAACCCATACTCTACGCCATACCCGCACCCCTACCCGAACCCGTATCCTAAGCCGTACCCTAACCCTAACCCTAAGCCTAACCCTAACCCTAGGCTACCCTTGACTGCTTCTGCCTCCAATAGATTTCCTAAGCACTAGTGTTTTAAGGAAGAGCTTAAAAAGAGAATCCTAATGTGATTTCTTTATAATGGGTGTGTTCCTTATCTTATCCTAGTGTCTAAACTCTTCTCCATGGCTGGACCCCCAAATAATATTCCTTTACGTGCTAAGGGGTATCTAGAGAGTGGGATAGGTTTAATAACTACCCTAACCCTAACGCGTACCCTAACCCTAACCCCTACCCTAACCCTAACAAGTACCCTAATCCTAACCCGTACCCTAAACCGAGCCCTAACCCTAACACTAACCCTAACCCTAACCCTAACCCATACCCTACGCCATACCCGAAACCCTCCCCGAACCCGTACCCTAAGCCGTACCCTAAGCCTAACCCTAAGCCTAACCCTAACCCTAGGCTACCCTTGACTGCTTCTGCCTCCAATAGATTTCCTAAGCACTAGTGTTTTAAGAAACAGCTTAAAAAGAGAATCCTAATGTGATTTCTTTATAATGGGTGTGTTCCTTATCTTATCCCAGTGTCTAAACTCTTCTCCATGGCTGGACCCCCAAATAATATTCCTTTACGTGCTAAGGGGTATCTAGAGAGTGGGATAGGTTTAATAACTACCCTAACCCTAACGCGTACCCTAACCCTAAACCCTACCCTAACCCTAACACGTACCCTAATCCTAACCCGTACCCTAAACCGAGCCCTAAACCTATCACTAACCCTAACCCTAACCCTAACCCATACCCTACGCCGTACACGCACCCCTCCCCGAATCCGTACCCTAAGCCGTACCCTAACACTAACCCTAAGCCTAACCCTAACCCTAGGCTACCCTTGAATCCTTCTGCCTCCAATAGATTTCCTAAGCACTAGTGTTTTAAGGAACAGCCTAAAAAGAGAATCCTAATGTGATTTCTTTATAATGGGTGTGTTCCGTATCTTATCCTAGTGTCTAAACTCTTCTCCATGGCTGGACCCCCAAATAATATTCCTTTACGTGCTAAGGGGTATCTAGAGAGTGGGATAGGTTTAATAACTACCCTAACCCTAACGCGTACCCTAACCCTAACCCCTACCCTAACCCTAACACGTACCCTAATCCTAACCCGTACCCTAAACCGAGCCCTAACCCTAACACTAACCCTAACCCTAACCCTAACCCATACCCTACGCCGTACCCGCACCCCTCCCCGAACCCGTACCCTAAGCCGTACCCTAAGCCTAACCCTAAGCCTAACCCTAACCCTAGGCTACCCTTGACTGCTTCTGCCTCCAATAGATTTCCTAAGCACTAGTGTTTTAAGGAACAGCTTAAAAAGAGAATCCTAATGTGATTTCTTTATAATGGGTGTGTTCCTTATCTTATCCCAGTGTCTAGACTCTTCTCCATAGCTGGAGCCCCAAATAATATACCTTTACGTGCTAAGGAGTGTCTAGAGAGTGGGATAGGTTTAATAACTAACCTAACCCTAACACGTACCCTAACCCTAACCCCTACCCTAACCCTAACACGTACCCTAATCCTAACCCGTACCCTAAACCGAGACCTAACCCTATCACTAACACTAACCCTAACCCTAACCCATACTCTACGCCGTACCCGCACCCCTACCCGAACCCGTATCCTAAGCCGTACCCTAACCCTAACCCTAAGCCTAACCCTAACCCTAGGCTACCCTTGACTGCTTCTGCCTCCAATAGATTTCCTAAGCACTAGTGTTTTAAGGAAGAGCTTAAAAAGAGAATCCTAATGTGATTTCTTTATAATGGGTGTGTTCCTTATCTTATCCTAGTGTCTAAACTCTTCTCCATGGCTGGACCCCCAAATAATATTCCTTTACGTGCTAAGGGGTATCTAGAGAGTGGGATAGGTTTAATAACTACCCTAACCCTAACGCGTACCCTAACCCTAACCCCTACCCTAACCCTAACAAGTACCCTAATCCTAAACCGTACCCTAAACCGAGCCCTAACCCTAACACTAACCCTAACCCTAACCCTAACCCATACCCTACGCCGTACCCGAAACCCTCCCCGAACCCGTACCCTAAGCCGTACCCTAAGCCTAACCCTAAGCCTAACCCTAACCCTAGGCTACCCTTGACTGCTTCTGCCTCCAATAGATTTCCTAAGCACTAGTGTTTTAAGGAACAGCTTAAAAAGAGAATCCTAATGTGATTTCTTTGTAATGGGTGTGTTCCTTATCTTATCCCAGTGTCTAAACTCTTCTCCATGGCTGGACCCCCAAATAATATTCCTTTACGTGCTAAGGAGTGTCTAGAGAGTGGGATAGGTTTAATAACTACCCTAACCCTAACGCGTACACTAACCCTAACCCCTACCCTAACCCTAACACGTACCCTAATCCTAACCCGTACCCTAAACCGAGCCCTAACCCTAACACTAACCCTAACCCTAACCCTAACCCATACCCTACGCCGTACCCGCACCCCTCCCCGAACCCGTATCCTAAGCCGTACCCTAAGCCTAACCCTAAGCCTAACCCTAACCCTAGGCTACCCTTGACTGCTTCTGCCTCCAATAGATTTCCTAAGCACTAGTGTTTTAAGGAACAGCATAAAAAGAGAATCCTAATGTGATTTCTTTATAATGGGTGTGTTCCTTATCTTATCCCAGTGTCTAAACTCTTCTCCATGGCTGGACCCCCAAATAATATTCCTTTACGTGCTAAGGGGTACCTAGAGAGTTGGATAGGCTTAATAACTACCCTAACCCTAACGCGTACCCTAACCCTAACCCCTACCCTAACCCTAACACGTACCCTAATCCTAACCCGTACCCTAAACCGAGACCTAACCCTATCACTAACACTAACCCTAACCCTAACCCATACTCTACTCCGTACCCGCACCCCTACCCGAACCCGTATCCTAAGCCGTACCCTAACCCTAACCCTAAGCCTAACCCTAACCCTAGGCTACCCTTGACTGCTTCTGCCTCCAATAGATTTCCTAAGCACTAGTGTTTTAAGGAACAGCTTAAAAAGAGAATCCTAATGTGATTTCTTTATAATGGGTGTGTTCCTTATCTTATCCTAGTTTCTAAACTCTTCTCCATGGCTGGACCCCCAAATAATATTCCTTTACGTGCTAAGGGGTATCTAGAGAGTGGGATAGGTTTAATAACTACCCTAACCCTAACGCGTACCCTAACCCTAACCCCTACCCTAACCCTAACACGTACCCTAATTCTAACCCGTACCCTAAACCGAGTCCTAACCCTATCACTAACCCTAACCCTAACCCTAACCCATACCCTACGCCGTACCCGCACCCCTCCCCGAATCCGTACCCTAAGCCGTACCCTAACACTAACCCTAAGCCTAACCCTAACCCTAGGCTACCCTTGAATGCTTCTGCCTCCAATAGATTTCCTAAGCACTACTGTTTTAAGGAACAGCTTAAAAAGAGAATCCTAATGTGATTTCTTTATAATGGGTGTGTTCCGTATCTTATCCTAGTGTCTAAACTCTTCTCCATGGCTGGACCCCCAAATAATATTCCTTTACGTGCTAAGGGGTATCTAGAGAGTGGGATAGGTTTAATAACTACCCTAACCCTAACGCGTACCCTAACCCTAACCCCTACCCTAACCCTAACACGTACCCTAATCCTAACCCATACCCTAAACCGAGCCCTAACCCTAACACTAACCCTAACCCTAACCCTAACCCATACCCTACGCCGTACCCGCACCCCTCCCCGAACCCGTACCCTAAGCCGTACCCTAAGCCTAACCCTAAGCCTAACCCTAACCCTAGGCTACCCTTGACTGCTTCTGCCTCCAATAGATTTCCTAAGCACTAGTGTTTGAAGGAACAGCTTAAAAAGAGAATCCTAATGTGATTTCTTTATAATGGGTGTGTTCCTTATCTTATCCCAGTGTCTAAATTCTTCTCCATGGCTGGAGCCCCAAATAATATACCTTTACGTGCTAAGGGGTGTCTAGAGAGTGGGATAGGTTTAATAACTACCCTAACCCTAACACGTACCCTAACCCTAACCCCTACCCTAACCCTAACACGTACCCTATTCCTAACCCGTACCCTAAACCGAGCCCTAACCCTAACACTAACCCTAACCCTAACCCTAACCCATACCCTACGCCGTACCCGCACCCCTCCCCGAACCCGTACCCTAAGCCGTACCCTAAACCTTACCCTAAGCCTAAACCTAACACTAGGCTACCCTTGACTGCTTCTGCCTCCAATAGATTTCCTAAGCACTAGTGTTTTAAGGAACAGCTTAAAAAGAGAATCCTAATGTGATTTCTTTATAATGGGTGTGTTCCTTATCTTATCCCAGTGTCTAAACTCTTCTCCATGGCTGGACCCCCAAATAATATTCCTTTACGTGCTAAGGGGTACCTAGAGAGTTGGATAGGCTTAATAACTACCCTAACCCTAACGCGTACCCTAACCCTAACCCCTACCCTAACCCTAACACGTACCCTAATCCTAACCCGTACCCTAAACCGAGACCTAACCCTATCACTAACACTAACCCTAACCCTAACCCATACTCTACGCCGTACCCGCACCCCTACCCGAACCCGTATCCTAAGCCGTACCCTAACCCTAACCCTAAGCCTAACCCTAACCCTAGGCTACCCTTGACTGCTTCTGCCTCCAATAGATTTCCTAAGCACTAGTGTTTTAAGGAAGAGCTTAAAAAGAGAATCCTAATGTGATTTCTTTATAATGGGTGTGTTCCTTATCTTATCCTAGTGTCTAAACTCTTCTCCATGGCTGGACCCCCAAATAATATTCCTTTACGTGCTAAGGGGTATCTAGAGAGTGGGATAGGTTTAATAACTACCCTAACCCTAACGTGTACCCTAACCCTAACCCCTACCCTAACCCTAACAAGTACCCTAATCCTAACCCGTACCCTAAACCGAGCCCTAACCCTAACACTAACCCTAACCCTAACCCTAACCCATACCCTACGCCATACCCGAAACCCTCCCCGAACCCGTACCCTAAGCCGTACCCTAAGCCTAACCCTAAGCCTAACCCTAACCCTAGGCTACCCTTGACTGCTTCTGCCTCCAATAGATTTCCTAAGCACTAGTGTTTTAAGAAACAGCTTAAAAAGAGAATCCTAATGTGATTTCTTTATAATGGGTGTGTTCCTTATCTTATCCCAGTGTCTAAACTCTTCTCCATGGCTGGACCCCCAAATAATATTCCTTTACGTGCTAAGGGGTATCTAGAGAGTGGGATAGGTTTAATAACTACCCTAACCCTAACGCGTACCCTAACCCTAAACCCTACCCTAACCCTAACACGTACCCTAATCCTAACCCGTACCCTAAACCGAGCCCTAACCCTATCACTAACCCTAACCCTAACCCTAACCCATACCCTACGCCGTACACGCACCCCTCCCCGAATCCGTACCCTAAGCCGTACCCTAACACTAACCCTAAGCCTAACCCTAACCCTAGGCTACCCTTGAATCCTTCTGCCTCCAATAGATTTCCTAAGCACTAGTGTTTTAAGGAACAGCCTAAAAAGAGAATCCTAATGTGATTTCTTTATAATGGGTGTGTTCCGTATCTTATCCTAGTGTCTAAACTCTTCTCCATGGCTGGACCCCCAAATAATATTCCTTTACGTGCTAAGGGGTATCTAGAGAGTGGGATAGGTTTAATAACTACCCTAACCCTAACGCGTACCCTAACCCTAACCCCTACCCTAACCCTAACACGTACCCTAATCCTAACCCGTACCCTAAACCGAGCCCTAACCCTAACACTAACCCTAACCCTAACCCTAACCCATACCCTACGCCGTACCCGCACCCCTCCCCGAACCCGTACCCTAAGCCGTACCCTAAGCCTAACCCTAAGCCTAACCCTAACCCTAGGCTACCCTTGACTGCTTCTGCCTCCAATAGATTTCCTAAGCACTAGTGTTTTAAGGAACAGCTTAAAAAGAGAATCCTAATGTGATTTCTTTATAATGGGTGTGTTCCTTATCTTATCCCAGTGTCTAGACTCTTCTCCATAGCTGGAGCCCCAAATAATATACCTTTACGTGCTAAGGAGTGTCTAGAGAGTGGGATAGGTTTAATAACTAACCTAACCCTAACACGTACCCTAACCCTAACCCCTACCCTAACCCTAACACGTACCCTAATCCTAACCCGTACCCTAAACCGAGACCTAACCCTATCACTAACACTAACCCTAACCCTAACCCATACTCTACGCCGTACCCGCACCCCTACCCGAACCCGTATCCTAAGCCGTACCCTAACCCTAACCCTAAGCCTAACCCTAACCCTAGGCTACCCTTGACTGCTTCTGCCTCCAATAGATTTCCTAAGCACTAGTGTTTTAAGGAAGAGCTTAAAAAGAGAATCCTAATGTGATTTCTTTATAATGGGTGTGTTCCTTATCTTATCCTAGTGTCTAAACTCTTCTCCATGGCTGGACCCCCAAATAATATTCCTTTACGTGCTAAGGGGTATCTAGAGAGTGGGATAGGTTTAATAACTACCCTAACCCTAACGCGTACCCTAACCCTAACCCCTACCCTAACCCTAACAAGTACCCTAATCCTAACCCGTACCCTAAACCGAGCCGTAACCCTAACACTAACCCTAACCCTAACCCTAACCCATACCCTACGCCGTACCCGAAACCCTCCCCGAACCCGTACCCTAAGCCGTACCCTAAGCCTAACCCTAAGCCTAACCCTAACCCTAGGCTACCCTTGACTGCTTCTGCCTCCAATAGATTTCCTAAGCACTAGTGTTTTAAGGAACAGCTTAAAAAGAGAATCCTAATGTGATTTCTTTGTAATGGGTGTGTTCCTTATCTTATCCCAGTGTCTAAACTCTTCTCCATGGCTGGACCCCCAAATAATATTCCTTTACGTGCTAAGGAGTGTCTAGAGAGTGGGATAGGTTTAATAACTACCCTAACCCTAACGCGTACCCTAACCCTAACCCCTACCCTAACCCTAACACGTACCCTAATCCTAACCCGTACCCTAAACCGAGCCCTAACCCTAACACTAACCCTAACCCTAACCCTAACCCATACCCTACGCCGTACCCGCACCCCTCCCCGAACCCGTATCCTAAGCCGTACCCTAAGCCTAACCCTAAGCCTAACCCTAACCCTAGGCTACCCTTGACTGCTTCTGCCTCCAATAGATTTCCTAAGCACTAGTGTTTTAAGGAACAGCATAAAAAGAGAATCCTAATGTGATTTCTTTATAATGGGTGTGTTCCTTATCTTATCCCAGTGTCTAAACTCTTCTCCATGGCTGGACCCCCAAATAATATTCCTTTACGTGCTAAGGGGTACCTAGAGAGTTGGATAGGCTTAATAACTACCCTAACCCTAACGCGTACCCTAACCCTAACCCCTACCCTAACCCTAACACGTACCCTAATCCTAACCCGTACCCTAAACCGAGACCTAACCCTATCACTAACACTAACCCTAACCCTAACCCATACTCTACGCCATACCCGCACCCCTACCCGAACCCGTATCCTAAGCCGTACCCTAACCCTAACCCTAAGCCTAACCCTAACCCTAGGCTACCCTTGACTGCTTCTGCCTCCAATAGATTTCCTAAGCACTAGTGTTTTAAGGAAGAGCTTAAAAAGAGAATCCTAATGTGATTTCTTTATAATGGGTGTGTTCCTTATCTTATCCTAGTGTCTAAACTCTTCTCCATGGCTGGACCCCCAAATAATATTCCTTTACGTGCTAAGGGGTATCTAGAGAGTGGGATAGGTTTAATAACTACCCTAACCCTAACGCGTACCCTAACCCTAACCCCTACCCTAACCCTAACAAGTACCCTAATCCTAACCCGTACCCTAAACCGAGCCCTAACCCTAACACTAACCCTAACCCTAACCCTAACCCATACCCTACGCCATACCCGAAACCCTCCCCGAACCCGTACCCTAAGCCGTACCCTAAGCCTAACCCTAAGCCTAACCCTAACCCTAGGCTACCCTTGACTGCTTCTGCCTCCAATAGATTTCCTAAGCACTAGTGTTTTAAGAAACAGCTTAAAAAGAGAATCCTAATGTGATTTCTTTATAATGGGTGTGTTCCTTATCTTATCCCAGTGTCTAAACTCTTCTCCATGGCTGGACCCCCAAATAATATTCCTTTACGTGCTAAGGGGTATCTAGAGAGTGGGATAGGTTTAATAACTACCCTAACCCTAACGCGTACCCTAACCCTAAACCCTACCCTAACCCTAACACGTACCCTAATCCTAACCCGTACCCTAAACCGAGCCCTAACCCTATCACTAACCCTAACCCTAACCCTAACCCATACCCTACGCCGTACACGCACCCCTCCCCGAATCCGTACCCTAAGCCATACCCTAACACTAACCCTAAGCCTAACCCTAACCCTAGGCTACCCTTGAATCCTTCTGCCTCCAATAGATTTCCTAAGCACTAGTGTTTTAAGGAACAGCCTAAAAAGAGAATCCTAATGTGATTTCTTTATAATGGGTGTGTTCCGTATCTTATCCTAGTGTCTAAACTCTTCTCCATGGCTGGACCCCCAAATAATATTCCTTTACGTGCTAAGGGGTATCTAGAGAGTGGGATAGGTTTAATAACTACCCTAACCCTAACGCGTACCCTAACCCTAACCCCTACCCTAACCCTAACACGTACCCTAATCCTAACCCGTACCCTAAACCGAGCCCTAACCCTAACACTAACCCTAACCCTAACCCTAACCCATACCCTACGCCGTACCCGCACCCCTCCCCGAACCCGTACCCTAAGCCGTACCCTAAGCCTAACCCTAAGCCTAACCCTAACCCTAGGCTACCCTTGACTGCTTCTGCCTCCAATAGATTTCCTAAGCACTAGTGTTTTAAGGAACAGCTTAAAAAGAGAATCCTAATGTGATTTCTTTATAATGGGTGTGTTCCTTATCTTATCCCAGTGTCTAGACTCTTCTCCATAGCTGGAGCCCCAAATAATATACCTTTACGTGCTAAGGAGTGTCTAGAGAGTGGGATAGGTTTAATAACTAACCTAACCCTAACACGTACCCTAACCCTAACCCCTACCCTAACCCTAACACGTACCCTAATCCTAACCCGTACCCTAAACCGAGACCTAACCCTATCACTAACACTAACCCTAACCCTAACCCATACTCTACGCCGTACCCGCACCCCTACCCGAACCCGTATCCTAAGCCGTACCCTAACCCTAACCCTAAGCCTAACCCTAACCCTAGGCTACCCTTGACTGCTTCTGCCTCCAATAGATTTCCTAAGCACTAGTGTTTTAAGGAAGAGCTTAAAAAGAGAATCCTAATGTGATTTCTTTATAATGGGTGTGTTCCTTATCTTATCCTAGTGTCTAAACTCTTCTCCATGGCTGGACCCCCAAATAATATTCCTTTACGTGCTAAGGGGTATCTAGAGAGTGGGATAGGTTTAATAACTACCCTAACCCTAACGCGTACCCTAACCCTAACCCCTACCCTAACCCTAACAAGTACCCTAATCCTAAACCGTACCCTAAACCGAGCCCTAACCCTAACACTAACCCTAACCCTAACCCTAACCCATACCCTACGCCGTACCCGAAACCCTCCCCGAACCCGTACCCTAAGCCGTACCCTAAGCCTAACCCTAAGCCTAACCCTAACCCTAGGCTACCCTTGACTGCTTCTGCCTCCAATAGATTTCCTAAGCACTAGTGTTTTAAGGAACAGCTTAAAAAGAGAATCCTAATGTGATTTCTTTGTAATGGGTGTGTTCCTTATCTTATCCCAGTGTCTAAACTCTTCTCCATGGCTGGACCCCCAAATAATATTCCTTTACGTGCTAAGGAGTGTCTAGAGAGTGGGATAGGTTTAATAACTACCCTAACCCTAACGCGTACCCTAACCCTAACCCCTACCCTAACCCTAACACGTACCCTAATCCTAACCCGTACCCTAAACCGAGCCCTAACCCTAACACTAACCCTAACCCTAACCCTAACCCATACCCTACGCCGTACCCGCACCCCTCCCCGAACCCGTATCCTAAGCCGTACCCTAAGCCTAACCCTAAGCCTAACCCTAACCCTAGGCTACCCTTGACTGCTTCTGCCTCCAATAGATTTCCTAAGCACTAGTGTTTTAAGGAACAGCATAAAAAGAGAATCCTAATGTGATTTCTTTATAATGGGTGTGTTCCTTATCTTATCCCAGTGTCTAAACTCTTCTCCATGGCTGGACCCCCAAATAATATTCCTTTACGTGCTAAGGGGTACCTAGAGAGTTGGATAGGCTTAATAACTACCCTAACCCTAACGCGTACCCTAACCCTAACCCCTACCCTAACCCTAACACGTACCCTAATCCTAACCCGTACCCTAAACCGAGACCTAACCCTATCACTAACACTAACCCTAACCCTAACCCATACTCTACGCCGTACCCGCACCCCTACCCGAACCCGTATCCTAAGCCGTACCCTAACCCTAACCCTAAGCCTAACCCTAACCCTAGGCTACCCTTGACTGCTTCTGCCTCCAATAGATTTCCTAAGCACTAGTGTTTTAAGGAACAGCTTAAAAAGAGAATCCTAATGTGATTTCTTTATAATGGGTGTGTTCCTTATCTTATCCTAGTGTCTAAACTCTTCTCCATGGCTGGACCCCCAAATAATATTCCTTTACGTGCTAAGGGGTATCTAGAGAGTGGGATAGGTTTAATAACTACCCTAACCCTAACGCGTACCCTAACCCTAACCCCTACCCTAACCCTAACACGTACCCTAATTCTAACCCGTACCCTAAACCGAGTCCTAACCCTATCACTAACCCTAACCCTAACCCTAACCCATACCCTACGCCGTACCCGCACCCCTCCCCGAATCCGTACCCTAAGCCGTACCCTAACACTAACCCTAAGCCTAACCCTAACCCTAGGCTACCCTTGAATGCTTCTGCCTCCAATAGATTTCCTAAGCACTACTGTTTTAAGGAACAGCTTAAAAAGAGAATCCTAATGTGATTTCTTTATAATGGGTGTGTTCCGTATCTTATCCTAGTGTCTAAACTCTTCTCCATGGCTGGACCCCCAAATAATATTCCTTTACGTGCTAAGGGGTATCTAGAGAGTGGGATAGGTTTAATAACTACCCTAACCCTAACGCGTACCCTAACCCTAACCCCTACCCTAACCCTAACACGTACCCTAATCCTAACCCGTACCCTAAACCGAGCCCTAACCCTAACACTAACCCTAACCCTAACCCTAACCCATACCCTACGCCGTACCCGCACCCCTCCCCGAACCCGTACCCTAAGCCGTACCCTAAGCCTAACCCTAAGCCTAACCCTAACCCTAGGCTACCCTTGACTGCTTCTGCCTCCAATAGATTTCCTAAGCACTAGTGTTTGAAGGAACAGCTTAAAAAGAGAATCCTAATGTGATTTCTTTATAATGGGTGTGTTCCTTATCTTATCCCAGTGTCTAAATTCTTCTCCATGGCTGGAGCCCCAAATAATATACCTTTACGTGCTAAGGGGTGTCTAGAGAGTGGGATAGGTTTAATAACTACCCTAACCCTAACACGTACCCTAACCCTAACCCCTACCCTAACCCTAACACGTACCCTATTCCTAACCCGTACCCTAAACCGAGCCCTAACCCTAACACTAACCCTAACCCTAACCCTAACCCATACCCTACGCCGTACCCGCACCCCTCCCCGAACCCGTACCCTAAGCCGTACCCTAAACCTTACCCTAAGCCTAAACCTAACACTAGGCTACCCTTGACTGCTTCTGCCTCCAATAGATTTCCTAAGCACTAGTGTTTTAAGGAACAGCTTAAAAAGAGAATCCTAATGTGATTTCTTTATAATGGGTGTGTTCCTTATCTTATCCCAGTGTCTAAACTCTTCTCCATGGCTGGACCCCCAAATAATATTCCTTTACGTGCTAAGGGGTACCTAGAGAGTTGGATAGGCTTAATAACTACCCTAACCCTAACGCGTACCCTAACCCTAACCCCTACCCTAACCCTAACACGTACCCTAATCCTAACCCGTACCCTAAACCGAGACCTAACCCTATCACTAACACTAACCCTAAACCTAACCCATACTCTACGCCGTACCCGCACCCCTACCCGAACCCGTATCCTAAGCCGTACCCTAACCCTAACCCTAAGCCTAACCCTAACCCTAGGCTACCCTTGACTGCTTCTGCCTCCAATAGATTTCCTAAGCACTAGTGTTTTAAGGAAGAGCTTAAAAAGAGAATCCTAATGTGATTTCTTTATAATGGGTGTGTTCCTTATCTTATCCTAGTGTCTAAACTCTTCTCCATGGCTGGACCCCCAAATAATATTCCTTTACGTGCTAAGGGGTATCTAGAGAGTGGGATAGGTTTAATAACTACCCTAACCCTAACGCGTACCCTAACCCTAACCCCTACCCTAACCCTAACAAGTACCCTAATCCTAACCCGTACCCTAAACCGAGCCCTAACCCTAACACTAACCCTAACCCTAACCCTAACCCATACCCTACGCCGTACCCGAAACCCTCCCCGAACCCGTACCCTAAGCCGTACCCTAAGCCTAACCCTAAGCCTAACCCTAACCCTAGGCTACCCTTGACTGCTTCTGCCTCCAATAGATTTCCTAAGCACTAGTGTTTTAAGGAACAGCTTAAAAAGAGAATCCTAATGTGATATCTTTGTAATGGGTGTGTTCCTTATCTTATCCCAGTGTCTAAACTCTTCTCCATGGCTGGACCCCCAAATAATATTCCTTTACGTGCTAAGGGGTACCTAGAGAGTTGGATAGGCTTAATAACTACCCTAACCCTAACGCGTACCCTAACCCTAACCCCTACCCTAACCCTAACACGTACCCTAATCCTAACCCGTACCCTAAACCGAGACCTAACCCTATCACTAACACTAACCCTAACCCTAACCCATACTCTACGCCATACCCGCACCCCTACCCGAACCCGTATCCTAAGCCGTACCCTAACCCTAACCCTAAGCCTAACCCTAACCCTAGGCTACCCTTGACTGCTTCTGCCTCCAATAGATTTCCTAAGCACTAGTGTTTTAAGGAAGAGCTTAAAAAGAGAATCCTAATGTGATTTCTTTATAATGGGTGTGTTCCTTATCTTATCCTAGTGTCTAAACTCTTCTCCATGGCTGGACCCCCAAATAATATTCCTTTACGTGCTAAGGGGTATCTAGAGAGTGGGATAGGTTTAATAACTACCCTAACCCTAACGCGTACCCTAACCCTAACCCCTACCCTAACCCTAACAAGTACCCTAATCCTAACCCGTACCCTAAACCGAGCCCTAACCCTAACACTAACCCTAACCCTAACCCTAACCCATACCCTACGCCGTACCCGAAACCCTCCCCGAACCCGTACCCTAAGCCGTACCCTAAGCCTAACCCTAAGCCTAACCCTAACCCTAGGCTACCCTTGACTGCTTCTGCCTCCAATAGATTTCCTAAGCACTAGTGTTTTAAGGAAGAGCTTAAAAAGAGAATCCTAATGTGATTTCTTTATAATGGGTGTGTTCCTTATCTTATCCTAGTGTCTAAACTCTTCTCCATGGCTGGACCCCCAAATAATATTCCTTTACGTGCTAAGGGGTATCTAGAGAGTGGGATAGGTTTAATAACTACCCTAACCCTAACGCGTACCCTAACCCTAACGCGTACCCTAACCCTAACAAGTACCCTAATCCTAACCCGTACCCTAAACCGAGCCCTAACCCTAACACTAACCCTAACCCTAACCCTAACCCATACCCTACGCCATACCCGAAACCCTCCCCGAACCCGTACCCTAAGCCGTACCCTAAGCCTAACCCTAAGCCTAACCCTAACCCTAGGCTACCCTTGACTGCTTCTGCCTCCAATAGATTTCCTAAGCACTAGTGTTTTAAGGAACAGCTTAAAAAGAGAATCCTAATGTGATTTCTTTGTAATGGGTGTGTTCCTTATCTTATCCCAGTGTCTAAACTCTTCTCCATGGCTGGACCCCCAAATAATATTCCTTTACGTGCTAAGGAGTGTCTAGAGAGTGGGATAGGTTTAATAACTACCCTAACCCTAACGCGTACCCTAACCCTAACCCCTACCCTAACCCTAACACGTACCCTAATCCTAACCCGTACCCTAAACCGAGCCCTAACCCTAACACTAACCCTAACCCTAACCCTAACCCATACCCTACGCCGTACGCGCACCCCTCCCCGAACCCGTATCCTAAGCCGTACCCTAAGCCTAACCCTAAGCCTAACCCTAACCCTAGGCTACCCTTGACTGCTTCTGCCTCCAATAGATTTCCTAAGCACTAGTGTTTTAAGGAACAGCATAAAAAGAGAATCCTAATGTGATTTCTTTATAATGGGTGTGTTCCTTATCTTATCCCAGTGTCTAAACTCTTCTCCATGGCTGGACCCCAAATAATATTCCTTTACGTGCTAAGGGGTACCTAGAGAGTTGGATAGGCTTAATAACTACCCTAACCCTAACGCGTACCCTAACCCTAACCCCTACCCTAACCCTAACACGTACCCTAATCCTAACCCGTACCCTAAACCGAGACCTAACCCTATCACTAACACTAACCCTAACCCTAACCCATACTCTACGCCGTACCCGCACCCCTACCCGAACCCGTATCCTAAGCCGTACCCTAACCCTAACCCTAAGCCTAACCCTAACCCT
Source organism: Balaenoptera ricei (assembly GCF_028023285.1). Taxonomy (NCBI): domain Eukaryota; kingdom Metazoa; phylum Chordata; class Mammalia; order Artiodactyla; family Balaenopteridae; genus Balaenoptera; species Balaenoptera ricei. Next base: position 42,794 of record NW_026777598.1, read on the forward strand.
AGGCTACCCTTGACTGCTTCTGCCTCCAATAGATTTCCTAAGCACTAGTGTTTTAAGGAAGAGCTTAAAAAGAGAATCCTAATGTGATTTCTTTATAATGGGTGTGTTCCTTATCTTATCCTAGTGTCTAAACTCTTCTCCATGGCTGGACCCCCAAATAATATTCCTTTACGTGCTAAGGGGTATCTAGAGAGTGGGATAGGTTTAATAACTACCCTAACCCTAACGCGTACCCTAACCCTAACCCCTACCCTAACCCTAACACGTACCCTAATTCTAACCCGTACCCTAAACCGAGTCCTAACCCTATCACTAACCCTAACCCTAACCCTAACCCATACCCTATGCCGTACCCGCACCCCTCCCCGAATCCGTACCCTAAGCCGTACCCTAACACTAACCCTAAGCCTAACCCTAACCCTAGGCTACCCTTGAATGCTTCTGCCTCCAATAGATTTCCTAAGCACTAGTGTTTTAAGGAACAGCTTAAAAAGAGAATCCTAATGTGATTTCTTTATAATGGGTGTGTTCCTTATCTTATCCTAGTGTCTAAACTCTTCTCCATGGCTGGACCCCCAAATAATATTCCTTTACGTGCTAAGGGGTATCTAGAGAGTGGGATAGGTTTAATAACTACCCTAACCCTAACGCGTACCCTAACCCTAACCCCTACCCTAACCCTAACACGTACCCTAATCCTAACCCGTACCCTAAACCGAGCCCTAACCCTAACACTAACCCTAACCCTAACCCTAACCCATACCCTACGCCGTACCCGCACCCCTCCCCGAACCCGTACCCTAAGCCGTACCCTAAGGCTAACCCTAAGCCTAACCCTAACCCTAGGCTACCCTTGACTGCTTCTGCCTCCAATAGATTTCCTAAGCACTAGTGTTTTAAGGAACAGCTTAAAAAGAGAATCCTAATGTGATTTCTTTGTAATGGGTGTGTTCCTTATCTTATCCCAGTGTCTAAACTCTTCTCCATGGCTGGACCCCCAAATAATATTCCTTTACGTGCTAAGGAGTGTCTAGAGAGTGGGATAGGTTTAATAACTACCCTAACCCTAACGCGTACCCTAACCCTAACCCCTACCCTAACCCTAACACGTACCCTAATCCTAACCCGTACCCTAAACCGAGCCCTAACCCTAACACTAACCCTAACCCTAACCCTAACCCATACCCTACGCCGTATGCGCACCCCTCCCCGAACCCGTATCCTAAGCCGTACCCTAAGCCTAACCCTAAGCCTAACCCTAACCCTAGGCTACCCTTGACTGCTTCTGCCTCCAATAGATTTCCTAAGCACTAGTGTTTTAAGGAACAGCATAAAAAGAGAATCCTAATGTGATTTCTTTATAATGGGTGTGTTCCTTATCTTATCCCAGTGTCTAAACTCTTCTCCATGGCTGGACCCCCAAATAATATTCCTTTACGTGCTAAGGGGTACCTAGAGAGTTGGATAGGCTTAATAACTACCCTAACCCTAACGTGTACCCTAACCCTAACCCCTACCCTAACCCTAACACGTACCCTAATCCTAACCCGTACCCTAAACCGAGACCTAACCCTATCACTAACACTAACCCTAACCCTAACCCATACTCTACGCCGTACCCGCACCCCTACCCGAACCCGTATCCTAAGCCGTACCCTAACCCTAACCCTAAGCCTAACCCTAACCCTAGGCTACCCTTGACTGCTTCTGCCTCCAATAGATTTCCTAAGCACTAGTGTTTTAAGGAAGAGCTTAAAAAGAGAATCCTAATGTGATTTCTTTATAATGGGTGTGTTCCTTATCTTATCCTAGTGTCTAAACTCTTCTCCATGGCTGGACCCCCAAATAATATTCCTTTACGTGCTAAGGGGTATCTAGAGAGTGGGATAGGTTTAATAACTACCCTAACCCTAACGCGTACCCTAACCCTAACCCCTACCCTAACCCTAACAAGTACCCTAATCCTAACCCGTACCCTAAACCGAGCCCTAACCCTAACACTAACCCTAACCCTAACCCTAACCCATACCCTACGCCGTACCCGAAACCCTCCCCGAACCCGTACCCTAAGCCGTACCCTAAGCCTAACCCTAAGCCTAACCCTAACCCTAGGCTACCCTTGACTGCTTCTGCCTCCAATAGATTTCCTAAGCACTAGTGTTTTAAGGAACAGCTTAAAAAGAGAATCCTAATGTGATTTCTTTGTAATGGGTGTGTTCCTTATCTTATCCCAGTGTCTAAACTCTTCTCCATGGCTGGACCCCCAAATAATATTCCTTTACGTGCTAAGGAGTGTCTAGAGAGTGGGATAGGTTTAATAACTACCCTAACCCTAACGCGTACCCTAACCCTAACCCCTACCCTAACCCTAACACGTACCCTAATCCTAACCCGTACCCTAAAGCGAGCCCTAACCCTAACACTAACCCTAACCCTAACCCTAACCCATACCCTACGCCGTACCCGCACCCCTCCCCGAACCCGTATCCTAAGCCGTACCCTAAGCCTAACCCTAAGCCTAACCCTAACCCTAGGCTACCCTTGACTGCTTCTGCCTCCAATAGATTTCCTAAGCACTAGTGTTTTAAGGAACAGCATAAAAGAGAATCCTAATGTGATTTCTTTATAATGGGTGTGTTCCTTATCTTATACTAGTGTCTAAACTCTTCTCCATGGCTGGACCCCCAAATAATATTCCTTTACGTGCTAAGGGGTATCTAGAGAGTGGGATAGGTTTAATAACTACCCTAACCCTAACGCGTACCCTAACCCTAACCCCTACCCTAACCCTAACACGTACCCTAATCCTAACCCGTACCCTAAACCGAGCCCTAACCCTAACACTAACCCTAACCCTAACCCTAACCCATACCCTATGCCGTACCCGCACCCCTCCCCGAACCCGTACCCTAAGCCGTACCCTAAGCCTAACCCTAAGCCTAACCCTAACCCTAGGCTACCCTTGACTGCTTCTGCCTCCAACAGATTTCCTAAGCACTAGTGTTTTAAGGAACAGCTTAAAAAGAGAATCCTAATGTGATTTCTTTGTAATGGGTGTGGTCCTTATCCCAGTGTCTAAACTCTTCTCCATGGCTGGACCCCCAAATAATATTCCTTTACGTGCTAAGGAGTGTCTAGAGAGTGGGATAGGTTTAATAACTACCCTAACCCTAACACGTACCCTAACCCTAACCCCTACCCTAACCCTAACACGTACCCTAATCCTAACCCGTACCCTAAACCGAGCCCTAACCCTATCACTAACCCTAACCCTAACCCTAACCCATACCCTACGCCGTACACGCACCCCTCCCCGAATCCGTACCCTAAGCCGTACCCTAACACTAACCCTAAGCCTAACCCTAACCCTAGGCTACCCTTGAATCCTTCTGCCTCCAATAGATTTCCTAAGCACTAGTGTTTTAAGGAACAGCTTAAAAAGAGAATCCTAATGTGATTTCTTTATAATGGGTGTGTTCCGTATCTTATCCTAGTGTCTAAACTCTTCTCCATGGTTGGACCCCCAAATAATATTCCTTTACGTGCTAAGGGGTATCTAGAGAGTGGGATAGGTTTAATAACTACCCTAACCCTAACGCGTACCCTAACCCTAACCCCTACCCTAACCCTAACACGTACCCTAATCGTAACCCGTACCCTAAACCGAGCCCTAACCCTAACACTAACCCTAACCCTAACCCTAACCCATACCCTACGCCGTACCCGCACCCCTCCCCGAACCCGTACCCTAAGCCGTACCCTAAGCCTAACCCTAAGCCTAACCCTAACCCTAGGCTACCCTTGACTGCTTCTGCCGCCAATAGATTTCCTAAGCACTAGTGTTTTAAGGAACAGCTTAAAAAGAGAATCCTAATGTGATTTCTTTATAATGGGTGTGTTCCTTATCTTATCCCAGTGTCTAGACTCTTCTCCATAGCTGGAGCCCCAAATAATATACCTTTACGTGCTAAGGAGTGTCTAGAGAGTGGGATAGGTTTAATAACTACCCTAACCCTAACACGTACCCTAACCCTAACCCCTACCCTAACCCTAACACGTACCCTATTCCTAACCCGTACCCTAAACCGAGCCCTAACCCTAACACTAACCCTAACCCTAACCCTAACCCATACCCTATGCCGTACCCGCACCCCTCACCGAACCCGTACCCTAAGCCGTACCCTAACCCTAACCCTAAGCCTAACCCTAACCCTACGCTACCCTTGACTGCTTCTGCATCCAGTAGATTTCCTAAGCACTAGTGTTTTAAGGAACAGCTTAAAAAGAGAATCCTAATGTGATTTCTTTATAATGGGTGTGTTCCTTACCTTATCCCAGTGTCTAAACTCTTCTCCATGGCTGGAACCCCAAATAATATTCCTTTACGTGCTAAGGGGTATCTAGAGAGTGGGATAGGTTTAATAACTACCCTAACCCTAACGCGTACCCTAATCCTAACCCCTACCCTAACCCTAACACGTACCCTAATCCTAACCCGTACCCTAAACCGAGCCCTAACCCTATCACTAACCCTAACCCTAACCCTAACGCATACCCTACGCCGTACCCGCACCCCTCCCCGAACCCGTACCCTAAGCCATACCCTAAGCCTAACCCTAAGCCTAACCCTAACCCTAGGCTACCCTTGACTGCTTCTGCCTCCAATAGATTTCCTAAGCACTAGTGTTTTAAGGAACAGCTTAAAAAGAGAATCCTAATGTGATTTCTTTATAATGGGTGTGTTCCTTATCTTATCCCAGTGTCTAGACTCTTCTCCATAGCTGGAGCCCCAAATAATATACCTTTACGTGCTAAGGAGTGTCTAGAGAGTGGGATAGGTTTAATAACTACCCTAACCCTAACACGTACCCTAACCCTAACCCCTACCCTAACCCTAACACGTACCCTATTCCTAACCCGTACCCTAAACCGAGCCCTAACCCTAACACTAACCCTAACCCTAACCCTAACCCATACCCTATGCCGTACCCGCACCCCTCTCCAAACCCGTACCCTAAGCCGTACCCTAACCCTAACCCTAAGCCTAACCCTAACCCTAGGCTACCCTTGACTGCTTCTGCCTCCAATAGATTTCCTAAGCACTAGTGTTTTAAGAAACAGCTTAAAAAGAGAATCCTAATGTGATTTCTTTATAATGGGTGTGTTCCTTATCTTATCCCAGTGTCTAAACTCTTCTCCATGGCTGGACCCCCAAATAATATTCCTTTACGTGCTAAGGGGTATCTAGAGAGTGGGATAGGTTTAATAACTACCCTAACCCTAACGCGTACCCTAACCCTAACCCCTACCCTAACCCTAACACGTACCCTAATCGTAACCCGTACCCTAAACCGAGCCCTAACCCTAACACTAACCCTAACCCTAACCCTAACCCATACCCTACGCCGTACCCGCACCCCTCCCCGAACCCGTAACCTAAGCCGTACCCTAAGCCTAACCCTAAGCCTAACCCTAACCCTAGGCTACCCTTGACTGCTTCTGCCTCCAATAGATTTCCTAAGCACTAGTGTTTTAAGGAACAGCTTAAAAAGAGAATCCTAATGTGATTTCTTTATAATGGGTGTGTTCCTTATCTTATCCCAGTGTCTAAATTCTTCTCCATGGCTGGAGCCCCAAATAATATACCTTTACGTGCTAAGGGGTGTCTAGAGAGTGGGATAGGTTTAATAACTACCCTAACCCTAACACGTACCCTAACCCTAACCCCTACCCTAACCCTAACACGTACCCTATTCCTAACCCGTACCCTAAACCGAGCCCTAACCCTAACACTAACCCTAACCCATACCCTATGCCGTACCCGCACCCCTCCCCGAACCCGTACCCTAAGCCGTACCCTAAACCTTACCCTAAGCCTAAACCTAACACTAGGCTACCCTTGACTGCTTCTGCCTCCAATAGATTTCCTAAGCACTAGTGTTTTAAGGAACAGCTTAAAAAGAGAATCCTAATGTGATTTCTTTATAATGGGTGTGTTCCTTATCTTATCCCAGTGTCTAAACTCTTCTCCATGGCTGGACCCCCAAATAATATTCCTTTACGTGCTAAGGGGTACCTAGAGAGTTGGATAGGCTTAATAACTACCCTAACCCTAACGCGTACCCTAACCCTAACCCCTACCCTAACCCTAACACGTACCCTAATCCTAACCCGTACCCTAAACCGAGACCTAACCCTATCACTAACACTAACCCTAACCCTAACCCATACTCTACGCCGTACCCGCACCCCTACCCGAACCCGTATCCTAAGCCGTACCCTAACCCTAACCCTAAGCCTAACCCTAACCCTAGGCTACCCTTGACTGCTTCTGCCTCCAATAGATTTCCTAAGCACTAGTGTTTTAAGGAAGAGCTTAAAAAGAGAATCCTAATGTGATTTCTTTATAATGGGTGTGTTCCTTATCTTATCCTAGTGTCTAAACTCTTCTCCATGGCTGGACCCCCAAATAATATTCCTTTACGTGCTAAGGGGTATCTAGAGAGTGGGATAGGTTTAATAACTACCCTAACCCTAACGCGTACCCTAACCCTAACCCCTACCCTAACCCTAACAAGTACCCTAATCCTAACCCGTACCCTAAACCGAGCCCTAACCCTAACACTAACCCTAACCCTAACCCTAACCCATACCCTACGCCGTACCCGAAACCCTCCCCGAACCCATACCCTAAGCCGTACCCTAAGCCTAACCCTAAGCCTAACCCTAACCCTAGGCTACCCTTGACTGCTTCTGCCTCCAATAGATTTCCTAAGCACTAGTGTTTTAAGGAACAGCTTAAAAAGAGAATCCTAATGTGATTTCTTTGTAATGGGTGTGTTCCTTATCTTATCCCAGTGTCTAAACTCTTCTCCATGGCTGGACCCCCAAATAATATTCCTTTACGTGCTAAGGAGTGTCTAGAGAGTGGGATAGGTTTAATAACTACCCTAACCCTAACGCGTACCCTAACCCTAACCCCTACCCTAACCCTAACACGTACCCTAATCCTAACCCGTACCCTAAACCGAGCCCTAACCCTAACACTAACCCTAACCCTAACCCTAACCCATACCCTACGCCGTACCCGCACCCCTCCCCGAACCCGTATTCTAAGCCGTACCCTAAGCCTAACCCTAAGCCTAACCCTAACCCTAGGCTACCCTTGACTGCTTCTGCCTCCAATAGATTTCCTAAGCACTAGTGTTTTAAGGAACAGCATAAAAAGAGAATCCTAATGTGATTTCTTTATAATGGGTGTGTTCCTTATCTTATACTAGTGTCTAAACTCTTCTCCATGGCTGGACCCCCAAATAATATTCCTTTACGTGCTAAGGGGTATCTAGAGAGTGGGATAGGTTTAATAACTACCCTAACCCTAACGCGTACCCTAACCCTAACCCCTACCCTAACCCTAACACGTACCCTAATCCTAACCCGTACCCTAAACCGAGCCCTAACCCTAACACTAACCCTAACCCTAACCCTAACCCATACCCTATGCCGTACCCGCACCCCTCCCCGAACCCGTACCCTAAGCCGTACCCTAAGCCTAACCCTAAGCCTAACCCTAACCCTAGGCTACCCTTGACTGCTTCTGCCTCCAATAGATTTCCTAAGCACTAGTGTTTTAAGGAACAGCATAAAAAGAGAATCCTAATGTGATTTCTTTATAATGGGTGTGTTCCTTATCTTATCCCAGTGTCTAAACTCTTCTCCATGGCTGGACCCCCAAATAATATTCCTTTACGTGCTAAGGGGTACCTAGAGAGTTGGATAGGCTTAATAACTACCCTAACCCTAACGCGTACCCTAACCCTAACCCCTACCCTAACCCTAACACGTACCCTAATCCTAACCCGTACCCTAAACCGAGACCTAACCCTATCACTAACACTAACCCTAACCCTAACCCATACTCTACGCCGTACCCGCACCCCTACCCGAACCCGTATCCTAAGCCGTACCCTAACCCTAACCCTAAGCCTAACCCTAACCCTAGGCTACCCTTGACTGCTTCTGCCTCCAATAGATTTCCTAAGCACTAGTGTTTTAAGGAACAGCATAAAAAGAGAATCCTAATGTGATTTCTTTATAATGGGTGTGTTCCTTATCTTATCCCAGTGTCTAAACTCTTCTCCATGGCTGGACCCCCAAATAATATTCCTTTACGTGCTAAGGGGTACCTAGAGAGTTGGATAGGCTTAATAACTACCCTAACCCTAACGCGTACCCTAACCCTAACCCCTACCCTAACCCTAACACGTACCCTAATCCTAACCCGTACCCTAAACCGAGACCTAACCCTATCACTAACACTAACCCTAAGCCTAACCCATACTCTACGCCGTACCCGCACCCCTACCCGAACCCGTATCCTAAGCCGTACCCTAACCCTAACCCTAAGCCTAACCCTAACCCTAGGCTACCCTTGACTGCTTCTGCCTCCAATAGATTTCCTAAGCACTAGTGTTTTAAGGAAGAGCTTAAAAAGAGAATCCTAATGTGATTTCTTTATAATGGGTGTGTTCCTTATCTTATCCTAGTGTCTAAACTCTTCTCCATGGCTGGACCCCCAAATAATATTCCTTTACGTGCTAAGGGGTATCTAGAGAGTGGGATAGGTTTAATAACTACCCTAACCCTAACGCGTACCCTAACCCTAACCCCTACCCTAACCCTAACACGTACCCTAATTCTAACCCGTACCCTAAACCGAGTCCTAACCCTATCACTAACCCTAACCCTAACCCTAACCCATACCCTACGCCGTACCCGCACCCCTCCCCGAATCCGTACCCTAAGCCGTACCCTAACACTAACCCTAAGCCTAACCCTAACCCTAGGCTACCCTTGAATGCTTCTGCCTCCAATAGATTTCCTAAGCACTAGTGTTTTAAGGAACAGCTTAAAAAGAGAATCCTAATGTGATTTCTTTATAATGGGTGTGTTCCGTATCTTATCCTAGTGTCTAAACTCTTCTCCATGGCTGGACCCCCAAATAATATTCCTTTACGTGCTAAGGGGTATCTAGAGAGTGGGATAGGTTTAATAACTACCCTAACCCTAACACGTACCCTAACCCTAACCCCTACCCTAACCCTAACACGTACCCTAATCCTAACCCGTACCCTAAACCGAGCCCTAACCCTAACACTAACCCTAACCCTAACCCTAACCCATACCCTACGCCGTACCCGCACCCCTCCCCGAACCCGTACCCTAAGCCGTACCCTAAGCCTAACCCTAAGCCTAACCCTAACCCTAGGCTACCCTTGACTGCTTCTGCCTCCAATAGATTTCCTAAGCACTAGTGTTTTAAGGAACAGCTTAAAAAGAGAATCCTAATGTGATTTCTTTATAATGGGTGTGTTCCTTATCTTATCCCAGTGTCTAAATTCTTCTCCATGGCTGGAGCCCCAAATAATATACCTTTACGTGCTAAGGGGTGTCTAGAGAGTGGGATAGGTTTAATAACTACCCTAACCCTAACGCGTACCCTAACCCTAACCCCTACCCTAACCCTAACACGTACCCTATTCCTAACCCGTACCCTAAACCGAGCCCTAACCCTAACACTAACCCTAACCCTAACCCTAACCCATACCCTACGCCGTACCCGCACCCCTCCCCGAACCCGTACCCTAAGCCGTACCCTAAACCTTACCCTAAGCCTAAACCTAACACTAGGCTACCCTTGACTGCTTCTGCCTCCAATAGATTTCCTAAGCACTAGTGTTTTAAGGAACAGCTTAAAAAGAGAATCCTAATGTGATTTCTTTATAATGGGTGTGTTCCTTATCTTATCCCAGTGTCTAAACTCTTCTCCATGGCTGGACCCCCAAATAATATTCCTTTACGTGCTAAGGGGTACCTAGAGAGTTGGATAGGCTTAATAACTACCCTAACCCTAACGCGTACCCTAACCCTAACCCCTACCCTAACCCTAACACGTACCCTAATCCTAACCCGTACCCTAAACCGAGACCTAACCCTATCACTAACACTAACCCTAACCCTAACCCATACTCTACGCCGTACCCGCACCCCTACCCGAACCCGTATCCTAAGCCGTACCCTAAGCCTAACCCTAAGCCTAACCCTAACCCTAGGCTACCCTTGACTGCTTCTGCCTCCAATAGATTTCCTAAGCACTAGTGTTTTAAGGAAGAGCTTAAAAAGAGAATCCTAATGTGATTTCTTTATAATGGGTGTGTTCCTTATCTTATCCTAGTGTCTAAACTCTTCTCCATGGCTGGACCCCCAAATAATATTCCTTTACGTGCTAAGGGGTATCTAGAGAGTGGGATAGGTTTAATAACTACCCTAACCCTAACGCGTACCCTAACCCTAACGCGTACCCTAACCCTAACAAGTACCCTAATCCTAACCCGTACCCTAAACCGAGCCCTAACCCTAACACTAACCCTAACCCTAACCCTAACCCATACCCTACGCCGTACCCGAAACCCTCCCCGAACCCGTACCCTAAGCCGTACCCTAAGCCTAACCCTAAGCCTAACCCTAACCCTAGGCTACCCTTGACTGCTTCTGCCTCCAATAGATTTCCTAAGCACTAGTGTTTTAAGGAACAGCTTAAAAAGAGAATCCTAATGTGATTTCTTTGTAATGGGTGTGTTCCTTATCTTATCCCAGTGTCTAAACTCTTCTCCATGGCTGGACCCCCAAATAATATTCCTTTACGTGCTAAGGAGTGTCTAGAGAGTGGGATAGTTTTAATAACTACCCTAACCCTAACGCGTACCCTAACCCTAACCCCTACCCTAACCCTAACACGTACCCTAATCCTAACCCGTACCCTAAACCGAGCCCTAACCCTAACACTAACCCTAACCCTAACCCTAACCCATACCCTACGCCGTACGCGCACCCCTCCCCGAACCCGTATCCTAAGCCGTACCCTAAGCCTAACCCTAAGCCTAACCCTAACCCTAGGCTACCCTTGACTGCTTCTGCCTCCAATAGATTTCCTAAGCACTAGTGTTTTAAGGAACAGCATAAAAAGAGAATCCTAATGTGATTTCTTTATAATGGGTGTGTTCCTTATCTTATCCCAGTGTCTAAACTCTTCTCCATGGCTGGACCCCCAAATAATATTCCTTTACGTGCTAAGGGGTACCTAGAGAGTTGGATAGGCTTAATAACTACCCTAACCCTAACGCGTACCCTAACCCTAACCCCTACCCTAACCCTAACACGTACCCTAATCCTAACCCGTACCCTAAACCGAGACCTAACCCTATCACTAACACTAACCCTAACCCTAACCCATACTCTACGCCATACCCGCACCCCTACCCGAACCCGTATCCTAAGCCGTACCCTAACCCTAACCATAAGCCTAACCCTAACCCTAGGCTACCCTTGACTGCTTCTGCCTCCAATAGATTTCCTAAGCACTAGTGTTTTAAGGAAGAGCTTAAAAAGAGAATCCTAATGTGATTTCTTTATAATGGGTGTGTTCCTTATCTTATCCTAGTGTCTAAACTCTTCTCCATGGCTGGACCCCCAAATAATATTCCTTTACGTGCTAAGGGGTATCTAGAGAGTGGGATAGGTTTAATAACTACCCTAACCCTAACGCGTACCCTAACCCTAACCCCTACCCTAACCCTAACACGTACCCTAATTCTAACCCGTACCCTAAACCGAGTCCTAACCCTATCACTAACCCTAACCCTAACCCTAACCCATACCCTACGCCGTACCCGCACCCCTCCCCGAATCCGTACCCTAAGCCGTACCCTAACACTAACCCTAAGCCTAACCCTAACCCTAGGCTACCCTTGAATGCTTCTGCCTCCAATAGATTTCCTAAGCACTAGTGTTTTAAGGAACAGCTTAAAAAGAGAATCCTAATGTGATTTCTTTATAATGGGTGTGTTCCTTATCTTATCCTAGTGTCTAAACTCTTCTCCATGGCTGGACCCCCAAATAATATTCCTTTACGTGCTAAGGGGTATCTAGAGAGTGGGATAGGTTTAATAACTACCCTAACCCTAACGCGTACCCTAACCCTAACCCCTACCCTAACCCTAACACGTACCCTAATCCTAACCCGTACCCTAAACCGAGCCCTAACCCTAACACTAACCCTAACCCTAACCCTAACCCATACCCTACGCCGTACCCGCACCCCTCCCCGAACCCGTACCCTAAGCCGTACCCTAAGGCTAACCCTAAGCCTAACCCTAACCCTAGGCTACCCTTGACTGCTTCTGCCTCCAATAGATTTCCTAAGCACTAGTGTTTTAAGGAACAGCTTAAAAAGAGAATCCTAATGTGATTTCTTTATAATGGGTGTGTTCCTTATCTTATCCCAGTGTCTAAATTCTTCTCCATGGCTGGAGCCCCAAATAATATACCTTTACGTGCTAAGGGGTGTCTAGAGAGTGGGATAGGTTTAATAACTACCCTAACCCTAACACGTACCCTAACCCTAACCCCTACCCTAACCCTAACACGTACCCTATTCCTAACCCGTACCCTAAACCGAGCCCTAACCCTAACACTAACCCTAACCCTAACCCTAACCCATTCCCTACGCCGTACCCGCACCCCTCCCCGAACCCGTACCCTAAGCCGTACCCTAAACCTTACCCTAAGCCTAAACCTAACACTAGGCTACCCTTGACTGCTTCTGCCTCCAATAGATTTCCTAAGCACTAGTGTTTTAAGGAACAGCTTAAAAAGAGAATCCTAATGTGATTTCTTTATAATGGGTGTGTTCCTTATCTTATCCCAGTGTCTAAACTCTTCTCCATGGCTGGACCCCCAAATAATATTCCTTTACGTGCTAAGGGGTACCTAGAGAGTTGGATAGGCTTAATAACTACCCTAACCCTAACGCGTACCCTAACCCTAACCCCTACCCTAACCCTAACACGTACCCTAATCCTAACCCGTACCCTAAACCGAGACCTAACCCTATCACTAACACTAACCCTAACCCTAACCCATACTCTACGCCGTACCCGCACCCCTACCCGAACCCGTATCCTAAGCCGTACCCTAACCCTAACCCTAAGCCTAACCCTAACCGTAGGCTACCCTTGACTGCTTCTGCCTCCAATAGATTTCCTAAGCACTAGTGTTTTAAGGAAGAGCTTAAAAAGAGAATCCTAATGTGATTTCTTTATAATGGGTGTGTTCCTTATCTTATCCTAGTGTCTAAACTCTTCTCCATGGCTGGACCCCCAAATAATATTCCTTTACGTGCTAAGGGGTATCTAGAGAGTGGGATAGGTTTAATAACTACCCTAACCCTAACGCGTACCCTAACCCTAACCCCTACCCTAACCCTAACAAGTACCCTAATCCTAACCCGTACCCTAAACCGAGCCCTAACCCTAACACTAACCCTAACCCTAACCCTAACCCATGCCCTACGCCGTACCCGAAACCCTCCCCGAACCCGTACCCTAAGCCGTACCCTAAGCCTAACCCTAAGCCTAACCCTAACCCTAGGCTACCCTTGACTGCTTCTGCCTCCAATAGATTTCCTAAGCACTAGTGTTTTAAGGAACAGCTTAAAAAGAGAATCCTAATGTGATTTCTTTGTAATGGGTGTGTTCCTTATCTTATCCCAGTGTCTAAACTCTTCTCCATGGCTGGACCCCCAAATAATATTCCTTTACGTGCTAAGGAGTGTCTAGAGAGTGGGATAGGTTTAATAACTACCCTAACCCTAACGCGTACCCTAACCCTAACCCCTACCCTAACCCTAACACGTACCCTAATCCTAACCCGTACCCTAAACCGAGCCCTAACCCTAACACTAACCCTAACCCTAACCCTAACCCATACCCTACGCCGTACGCGCACCCCTCCCCGAACCCGTATCCTAAGCCGTACCCTAAGCCTAACCCTAAGCCTAACCCTAACCCTAGGCTACCCTTGACTGCTCTGCCTCCAATAGATTTCCTAAGCACTAGTGTTTTAAGGAACAGCATAAAAAGAGAATCCTAATGTGATTTCTTTATAATGGGTGTGTTCCTTATCTTATCCCAGTGTCTAAACTCTTCTCCATGGCTGGACCCCCAAATAATATTCCTTTACGTGCTAAGGGGTACCTAGAGAGTTGGATAGGCTTAATAACTACCCTAACCCTAACGCGTACCCTAACCCTAACCCCTACCCTAACCCTAACACGTACCCTAATCCTAACCCGTACCCTAAACCGAGACCTAACCCTATCACTAACACTAACCCTAACCCTATCCCATACTCTACGCCGTACCCGCACCCCTACCCGAACCCGTATCCTAAGCCGTACCCTAACCCTAACCCTAAGCCTAACCCTAACCCTAGGCTACCCTTGACTGCTTCTGCCTCCAATAGATTTCCTAAGCACTAGTGTTTTAAGGAAGAGCTTAAAAAGAGAATCCTAATGTGATTTCTTTATAATGGGTGTGTTCCTTATCTTATCCTAGTGTCTAAACTCTTCTCCATGGCTGGACCCCCAAATAATATTCCTTTACGTGCTAAGGGGTATCTAGAGAGTGGGATAGGTTTAATAACTACCCTAACCCTAACGCGTACCCTAACCCTAACCCCTACCCTAACCCTAACAAGTACCCTAATCCTAACCCGTACCCTAAACCGAGCCCTAACCCTAACACTAACCCTAACCCTAACCCTAACCCATACCCTACGCCGTACCCGAAACCCTCCCCGAACCCGTACCCTAAGCCGTACCCTAAGCCTAACCCTAAGCCTAACCCTAACCCTAGGCTACCCTTGACTGCTTCTGCCTCCAATAGATTTCCTAAGCACTAGTGTTTTAAGGAACAGCTTAAAAAGAGAATCCTAATGTGATTTCTTTGTAATGGGTGTGTTCCTTATCTTATCCCAGTGTCTAAACTCTTCTCCATGGCTGGACCCCCAAATAATATTCCTTTACGTGCTAAGGAGTGTCTAGAGAGTGGGATAGGTTTAATAACTACCCTAACCCTAACGCGTACCCTAACCCTAACCCCTACCCTAACCCTAACACGTACCCTAATCCTAACCCGTACCCTAAACCGAGCCCTAACCCTAACACTAACCCTAACCCTAACCCTAACCCATACCCTACGCCGTACCCGCACCCCTCCCCGAACCCGTATCCTAAGCCGTACCCTAAGCCTAACCCTAAGCCTAACCCTAACCCTAGGCTACCCTTGACTGCTTCTGCCTCCAATAGATTTCCTAAGCACTAGTGTTTTAAGGAACAGCATAAAAAGAGAATCCTAATGTGATTTCTTTATAATGGGTGTGTTCCTTATCTTATACTAGTGTCTAAACTCTTCTCCATGGCTGGACCCCCAAATAATATTCCTTTACGTGCTAAGGGGTATCTAGAGAGTGGGATAGGTTTAATAACTACCCTAACCCTAACGCGTACCCTAACCCTAACCCCTACCCTAACCCTAACACGTACCCTATTCCTAACCCGTACCCTAAACCGAGCCCTAACCCTAACACTAACCCTAACCCTAACCCTAACCCATACCCTATGCCGTACCCGCACCCCTCCCCGAACCCGTACCCTAAGCCTTACCCTAAGCCTAACCCTAAGCCTAACCCTAACCCTAGGCTACCCTTGACTGCTTCTGCCTCCAATAGATTTCCTAAGCACTAGTGTTTTAAGGAACAGCTTAAAAAGAGAATCCTAATGTGATTTCTTTGTAATGGGTGTGGTCCTTATCCCAGTGTCTAAACTCTTCTCCATGGCTGGACCCCCAAATAATATTCCTTTACGTGCTAAGGAGTGTCTAGAGAGTGGGATAGGTTTAATAACTACCCTAACCCTAACACGTACCCTAACCCTAACCCCTACCCTAACCCTAACACGTACCCTAATCCTAACCCGTACCCTAAACCGAGCCCTAACCCTAACACTAACCCTAACCCTAACCCTAACCCATACCCTACGCCGTACCCGCACCCCTCCCCGAACCCGTATCCTAAGCCGTACCCTAAGCCTAACCCTAAGCCTAACCCTAACCCTAGGCTACCCTTGACTGCTTCTGCCTCCAATAGATTTCCTAAGCACTAGTGTTTTAAGGAACAGCTTAAAAAGAGAATCCTAATGTGATTTCTTTATAATGGGTGTGTTCCTTATCTTATCCCAGTGTCTAAATTCTTCTCCATGGCTGGAGCCCCAAATAATATACCTTTACGTGCTAAGGGGTGTCTAGAGAGTGGGATAGGTTTAATAACTACCCTAACCCTAACGCGTACCCTAACCCTAACCCCTACCCTAACCCTAACACGTACCCTATTCCTAACCCGTACCCTAAACCGAGCCCTAACCCTAACACTAACCCTAACCCTAACCCTAACCCATACCCTACGCCGTACCCGCACCCCTCCCCGAACCCGTACCCTAAGCCGTACCCTAAACCTTACCCTAAGCCTAAACCTAACACTAGGCTACCCTTGACTGCTTCTGCCTCCAATAGATTTCCTAAGCACTAGTGTTTTAAGGAACAGCTTAAAAAGAGAATCCTAATGTGATTTCTTTATAATGGGTGTGTTCCTTATCTTATCCCAGTGTCTAAACTCTTCTCCATGGCTGGACCCCCAAATAATATTCCTTTACGTGCTAAGGGGTACCTAGAGAGTTGGATAGGCTTAATAACTACCCTAACCCTAACGCGTACCCTAACCCTAACCCCTACCCTAACCCTAACACGTACCCTAATCCTAACCCGTACCCTAAACCGAGACCTAACCCTATCACTAACACTAACCCTAACCCTAACCCATACTCTACGCCGTACCCGCACCCCTACCCGAACCCGTATCCTAAGCCGTACCCTAAGCCTAACCCTAAGCCTAACCCTAACCCTAGGCTACCCTTGACTGCTTCTGCCTCCAATAGATTTCCTAAGCACTAGTGTTTTAAGGAAGAGCTTAAAAAGAGAATCCTAATGTGATTTCTTTATAATGGGTGTGTTCCTTATCTTATCCTAGTGTCTAAACTCTTCTCCATGGCTGGACCCCCAAATAATATTCCTTTACGTGCTAAGGGGTATCTAGAGAGTGGGATAGGTTTAATAACTACCCTAACCCTAACGCGTACCCTAACCCTAACGCGTACCCTAACCCTAACAAGTACCCTAATCCTAACCCGTACCCTAAACCGAGCCCTAACCCTAACACTAACCCTAACCCTAACCCTAACCCATACCCTACGCCGTACCCGAAACCCTCCCCGAACCCGTACCCTAAGCCGTACCCTAAGCCTAACCCTAAGCCTAACCCTAACCCTAGGCTACCCTTGACTGCTTCTGCCTCCAATAGATTTCCTAAGCACTAGTGTTTTAAGGAACAGCTTAAAAAGAGAATCCTAATGTGATTTCTTTGTAATGGGTGTGTTCCTTATCTTATCCCAGTGTCTAAACTCTTCTCCATGGCTGGACCCCCAAATAATATTCCTTTACGTGCTAAGGAGTGTCTAGAGAGTGGGATAGGTTTAATAACTACCCTAACCCTAACGCGTACCCTAACCCTAACCCCTACCCTAACCCTAACACGTACCCTAATCCTAACCCGTACCCTAAACCGAGCCCTAACCCTAACACTAACCCTAACCCTAACCCTAACCCATACCCTACGCCGTACGCGCACCCCTCCCCGAACCCGTATCCTAAGCCGTACCCTAAGCCTAACCCTAAGCCTAACCCTAACCCTAGGCTACCCTTGACTGCTTCTGCCTCCAATAGATTTCCTAAGCACTAGTGTTTTAAGGAACAGCATAAAAAGAGAATCCTAATGTGATTTCTTTATAATGGGTGTGTTCCTTATCTTATCCCAGTGTCTAAACTCTTCTCCATGGCTGGACCCCCAAATAATATTCCTTTACGTGCTAAGGGGTACCTAGAGAGTTGGATAGGCTTAATAACTACCCTAACCCTAACGCGTACCCTAACCCTAACCCCTACCCTAACCCTAACACGTACCCTAATCCTAACCCGTACCCTAAACCGAGACCTAACCCTATCACTAACACTAACCCTAACCCTAACCCATACTCTACGCCATACCCGCACCCCTACCCGAACCCGTATCCTAAGCCGTACCCTAACCCTAACCATAAGCCTAACCCTAACCCTAGGCTACCCTTGACTGCTTCTGCCTCCAATAGATTTCCTAAGCACTAGTGTTTTAAGGAAGAGCTTAAAAAGAGAATCCTAATGTGATTTCTTTATAATGGGTGTGTTCCTTATCTTATCCCAGTGTCTAAATTCTTCTCCATGGCTGGAGCCCCAAATAATATACCTTTACGTGCTAAGGGGTGTCTAGAGAGTGGGATAGGTTTAATAACTACCCTAACCCTAACGCGTACCCTAACCCTAACCCCTACCCTAACCCTAACACGTACCCTATTCCTAACCCGTACCCTAAACCGAGCCCTAACCCTAACACTAACCCTAACCCTAACCCTAACCCATACCCTACGCCGTACCCGCACCCCTCCCCGAACCCGTACCCTAAGCCGTACCCTAAACCTTACCCTAAGCCTAAACCTAACACTAGGCTACCCTTGACTGCTTCTGCCTCCAATAGATTTCCTAAGCACTAGTGTTTTAAGGAACAGCTTAAAAAGAGAATCCTAATGTGATTTCTTTATAATGGGTGTGTTCCTTATCTTATCCCAGTGTCTAAACTCTTCTCCATGGCTGGACCCCCAAATAATATTCCTTTACGTGCTAAGGGGTACCTAGAGAGTTGGATAGGCTTAATAACTACCCTAACCCTAACGCGTACCCTAACCCTAACCCCTACCCTAACCCTAACACGTACCCTAATCCTAACCCGTACCCTAAACCGAGACCTAACCCTATCACTAACACTAACCCTAACCCTAACCCATACTCTACGCCGTACCCGCACCCCTACCCGAACCCGTATCCTAAGCCGTACCCTAAGCCTAACCCTAAGCCTAACCCTAACCCTAGGCTACCCTTGACTGCTTCTGCCTCCAATAGATTTCCTAAGCACTAGTGTTTTAAGGAAGAGCTTAAAAAGAGAATCCTAATGTGATTTCTTTATAATGGGTGTGTTCCTTATCTTATCCTAGTGTCTAAACTCTTCTCCATGGCTGGACCCCCAAATAATATTCCTTTACGTGCTAAGGGGTATCTAGAGAGTGGGATAGGTTTAATAACTACCCTAACCCTAACGCGTACCCTAACCCTAACGCGTACCCTAACCCTAACAAGTACCCTAATCCTAACCCGTACCCTAAACCGAGCCCTAACCCTAACACTAACCCTAACCCTAACCCTAACCCATACCCTACGCCGTACCCGAAACCCTCCCCGAACCCGTACCCTAAGCCGTACCCTAAGCCTAACCCTAAGCCTAACCCTAACCCTAGGCTACCCTTGACTGCTTCTGCCTCCAATAGATTTCCTAAGCACTAGTGTTTTAAGGAACAGCTTAAAAAGAGAATCCTAATGTGATTTCTTTGTAATGGGTGTGTTCCTTATCTTATCCCAGTGTCTAAACTCTTCTCCATGGCTGGACCCCCAAATAATATTCCTTTACGTGCTAAGGAGTGTCTAGAGAGTGGGATAGGTTTAATAACTACCCTAACCCTAACGCGTACCCTAACCCTAACCCCTACCCTAACCCTAACACGTACCCTAATCCTAACCCGTACCCTAAACCGAGCCCTAACCCTAACACTAACCCTAACCCTAACCCTAACCCATACCCTACGCCGTACGCGCACCCCTCCCCGAACCCGTATCCTAAGCCGTACCCTAAGCCTAACCCTAAGCCTAACCCTAACCCTAGGCTACCCTTGACTGCTTCTGCCTCCAATAGATTTCCTAAGCACTAGTGTTTTAAGGAACAGCATAAAAAGAGAATCCTAATGTGATTTCTTTATAATGGGTGTGTTCCTTATCTTATCCCAGTGTCTAAACTCTTCTCCATGGCTGGACCCCCAAATAATATTCCTTTACGTGCTAAGGGGTACCTAGAGAGTTGGATAGGCTTAATAACTACCCTAACCCTAACGCGTACCCTAACCCTAACCCCTACCCTAACCCTAACACGTACCCTAATCCTAACCCGTACCCTAAACCGAGACCTAACCCTATCACTAACACTAACCCTAACCCTAACCCATACTCTACGCCATACCCGCACCCCTACCCGAACCCGTATCCTAAGCCGTACCCTAACCCTAACCATAAGCCTAACCCTAACCCTAGGCTACCCTTGACTGCTTCTGCCTCCAATAGATTTCCTAAGCACTAGTGTTTTAAGGAAGAGCTTAAAAAGAGAATCCTAATGTGATTTCTTTATAATGGGTGTGTTCCTTATCTTATCCTAGTGTCTAAACTCTTCTCCATGGCTGGACCCCCAAATAATATTCCTTTACGTGCTAAGGGGTATCTAGAGAGTGGGATAGGTTTAATAACTACCCTAACCCTAACGCGTACCCTAACCCTAACCCCTACCCTAACCCTAACACGTACCCTAATTCTAACCCGTACCCTAAACCGAGTCCTAACCCTATCACTAACCCTAACCCTAACCCTAACCCATACCCTACGCCGTACCCGCACCCCTCCCCGAATCCGTACCCTAAGCCGTACCCTAACACTAACCCTAAGCCTAACCCTAACCCTAGGCTACCCTTGAATGCTTCTGCCTCCAATAGATTTCCTAAGCACTAGTGTTTTAAGGAACAGCTTAAAAAGAGAATCCTAATGTGATTTCTTTATAATGGGTGTGTTCCTTATCTTATCCTAGTGTCTAAACTCTTCTCCATGGCTGGACCCCCAAATAATATTCCTTTACGTGCTAAGGGGTATCTAGAGAGTGGGATAGGTTTAATAACTACCCTAACCCTAACGCGTACCCTAACCCTAACCCCTACCCTAACCCTAACACGTACCCTAATCCTAACCCGTACCCTAAACCGAGCCCTAACCCTAACACTAACCCTAACCCTAACCCTAACCCATACCCTACGCCGTACCCGCACCCCTCCCCGAACCCGTACCCTAAGCCGTACCCTAAGGCTAACCCTAAGCCTAACCCTAACCCTAGGCTACCCTTGACTGCTTCTGCCTCCAATAGATTTCCTAAGCACTAGTGTTTTAAGGAACAGCTTAAAAAGAGAATCCTAATGTGATTTCTTTATAATGGGTGTGTTCCTTATCTTATCCCAGTGTCTAAATTCTTCTCCATGGCTGGAGCCCCAAATAATATACCTTTACGTGCTAAGGGGTGTCTAGAGAGTGGGATAGGTTTAATAACTAACCTAACCCTAACACGTACCCTAACCCTAACCCCTACCCTAACCCTAACACGTACCCTATTCCTAACCCGTACCCTAAACCGAGCCCTAACCCTAACACTAACCCTAACCCTAACCCTAACCCATTCCCTACGCCGTACCCGCACCCCTCCCCGAACCCGTACCCTAAGCCGTACCCTAAACCTTACCCTAAGCCTAAACCTAACACTAGGCTACCCTTGACTGCTTCTGCCTCCAATAGATTTCCTAAGCACTAGTGTTTTAAGGAACAGCTTAAAAAGAGAATCCTAATGTGATTTCTTTATAATGGGTGTGTTCCTTATCTTATCCCAGTGTCTAAACTCTTCTCCATGGCTGGACCCCCAAATAATATTCCTTTACGTGCTAAGGGGTACCTAGAGAGTTGGATAGGCTTAATAACTACCCTAACCCTAACGCGTACCCTAACCCTAACCCCTACCCTAACCCTAACACGTACCCTAATCCTAACCCGTACCCTAAACCGAGACCTAACCCTATCACTAACACTAACCCTAACCCTAACCCATACTCTACGCCGTACCCGCACCCCTACCCGAACCCGTATCCTAAGCCGTACCCTAACCCTAACCCTAAGCCTAACCCTAACCCTAGGCTACCCTTGACTGCTTCTGCCTCCAATAGATTTCCTAAGCACTAGTGTTTTAAGGAAGAGCTTAAAAAGAGAATCCTAATGTGATTTCTTTATAATGGGTGTGTTCCTTATCTTATCCTAGTGTCTAAACTCTTCTCCATGGCTGGACCCCCAAATAATATTCCTTTACGTGCTAAGGGGTATCTAGAGAGTGGGATAGGTTTAATAACTACCCTAACCCTAACGCGTACCCTAACCCTAACCCCTACCCTAACCCTAACAAGTACCCTAATCCTAACCCGTACCCTAAACCGAGCCCTAACCCTAACACTAACCCTAACCCTAACCCTAACCCATGCCCTACGCCGTACCCGAAACCCTCCCCGAACCCGTACCCTAAGCCGTACCCTAAGCCTAACCCTAAGCCTAACCCTAACCCTAGGCTACCCTTGACTGCTTCTGCCTCCAATAGATTTCCTAAGCACTAGTGTTTTAAGGAACAGCTTAAAAAGAGAATCCTAATGTGATTTCTTTGTAATGGGTGTGTTCCTTATCTTATCCCAGTGTCTAAACTCTTCTCCATGGCTGGACCCCCAAATAATATTCCTTTACGTGCTAAGGAGTGTCTAGAGAGTGGGATAGGTTTAATAACTACCCTAACCCTAACGCGTACCCTAACCCTAACCCCTACCCTAACCCTAACACGTACCCTAATCCTAAACCGTACCCTAAACCGAGCCCTAACCCTAACACTAACCCTAACCCTAACCCTAACCCATACCCTACGCCGTACGCGCACCCCTCCCCGAACCCGTATCCTAAGCCGTACCCTAAGCCTAACCCTAAGCCTAACCCTAACCCTAGGCTACCCTTGACTGCTTCTGCCTCCAATAGATTTCCTAAGCACTAGTGTTTTAAGGAACAGCATAAAAAGAGAATCCTAATGTGATTTCTTTATAATGGGTGTGTTCCTTATCTTATCCCAGTGTCTAAACTCTTCTCCATGGCTGGACCCCCAAATAATATTCCTTTACGTGCTAAGGGGTACCTAGAGAGTTGGATAGGCTTAATAACTACCCTAACCCTAACGCGTACCCTAACCCTAACCCCTACCCTAACCCTAACACGTACCCTAATCCTAACCCGTACCCTAAACCGAGACCTAACCCTATCACTAACACTAACCCTAACCCTAACCCATACTCTACACCGTACCCGCACCCCTACCCGAACCCGTATCCTAAGCCGTACCCTAACCCTAACCCTAAGCCTAACCCTAACCCTAGGCTACCCTTGACTGCTTCTGCCTCCAATAGATTTCCTAAGCACTAGTGTTTTAAGGAAGAGCTTAAAAAGAGAATCCTAATGTGATTTCTTTATAATGGGTGTGTTCCTTATCTTATCCTAGTGTCTAAACTCTTCTCCATGGCTGGACCCCCAAATAATATTCCTTTACGTGCTAAGGGGTATCTAGAGAGTGGGATAGGTTTAATAACTACCCTAACCCTAACGCGTACCCTAACCCTAACCCCTACCCTAACCCTAACAAGTACCCTAATCCTAACCCGTACCCTAAACCGAGCCCTAACCCTAACACTAACCCTAACCCTAACCCTAACCCATACCCTACGCCGTACCCGAAACCCTCCCCGAACCCGTACCCTAAGCCGTACCCTAAGCCTAACCCTAAGCCTAACCCTAACCCTAGGCTACCCTTGACTGCTTCTGCCTCCAATAGATTTCCTAAGCACTAGTGTTTTAAGGAACAGCTTAAAAAGAGAATCCTAATGTGATTTCTTTGTAATGGGTGTGTTCCTTATCTTATCCCAGTGTCTAAACTCTTCTCCATGGCTGGACCCCCAAATAATATTCCTTTACGTGCTAAGGAGTGTCTAGAGAGTGGGATAGGTTTAATAACTACCCTAACCCTAACGCGTACCCTAACCCTAACCCCTACCCTAACCCTAACACGTACCCTAATCCTAACCCGTACCCTAAACCGAGCCCTAACCCTAACACTAACCCTAACCCTAACCCTAACCCATACCCTACGCCGTACCCGCACCCCTCCCCGAACCCGTATCCTAAGCCGTACCCTAAGCCTAACCCTAAGCCTAACCCTAACCCTAGGCTACCCTTGACTGCTTCTGCCTCCAATAGATTTCCTAAGCACTAGTGTTTTAAGGAACAGCATAAAAAGAGAATCCTAATGTGATTTCTTTATAATGGGTGTGTTCCTTATCTTATACTAGTGTCTAAACTCTTCTCCATGGCTGGACCCCCAAATAATATTCCTTTACGTGCTAAGGGGTATCTAGAGAGTGGGATAGGTTTAATAACTACCCTAACCCTAACGCGTACCCTAACCCTAACCCCTACCCTAACCCTAACACCTACCCTAATCCTAACCCGTACCCTAAACCGAGCCCTAACCCTAACACTAACCCTAACCCTAACCCTAACCCATACCCTATGCCGTACCCGCACCCCTCCCCGAACCCGTACCCTAAGCCGTACCCTAAGCCTAACCCTAAGCCTAACCCTAACCCTAGGCTACCCTTGACTGCTTCTGCCTCCAATAGATTTCCTAAGCACTAGTGTTTTAAGGAACAGCTTAAAAAGAGAATCCTAATGTGATTTCTTTGTAATGGGTGTGGTCCTTATCCCAGTGTCTAAACTCTTCTCCATGGCTGGACCCCCAAATAATATTCCTTTACGTGCTAAGGAGTGTCTAGAGAGTGGGATAGGTTTAATAACTACCCTAACCCTAACACGTACCCTAACCCTAACCCCTACCCTAACCCTAACACGTACCCTAATCCTAACCCGTACCCTAAACCGAGCCCTAACCCTAACACTAACCCTAACCCTAACCCTAACCCATACCCTACGCCGTACCCGCACCCCTCCCCGAACCCGTATCCTAAGCCGTACCCTAAGCCTAACCCTAAGCCTAACCCTAACCCTAGGCTACCCTTGACTGCTTCTGCCTCCAATAGATTTCCTAAGCACTAGTGTTTTAAGGAACAGCATAAAAAGAGAATCCTAATGTGATTTCTTTATAATGGGTGTGTTCCTTATCTTATCCTAGTGTCTAAACTCTTCTCCATGGCTGGACCCCCAAATAATATTCCTTTACGTGCTAAGTGGTATCTAGAGAGTGGGATAGGTTTAATAACTACCCTAACCCTAACGCGTACCCTAACCCTAACCCCTACCCTAACCCTAACACGTACCCTAATCCTAACCCGTACCCTAAACCGAGCCCTAACCCTAACACTAACCCTAACCCTAACCCTAACCCATACCCTACGCCGTACCCGCACCCCTCCCCGAACCTGTACCCTAAGCCGTATCCTAAGCCTAACCCTAAGCCTAACCCTAACCCTAGGGTACCCTTGACTGCTTCTGCCTCCAATAGATTTCCTAAGCACTAGTGTTTTAAGAAACAGCTTAAAAAGAGAATCCTAATGTGATTTCTTTATAATGGGTGTGTTCCTTATCTTATCCCAGTGTCTAAACTCTTCTCCATGGCTGGACCCCCAAATAATATTCCTTTACGTGCTAAGGGGTATCTAGAGAGTGGGATAGGTTTAATAACTACCCTAACCCTAACGCGTACCCTAACCCTAAACTCTACCCTAACCCTAACACGTACCCTAATCCTAACCCGTACCCTAAACCGAGCCCTAACCCTATCACTAACCCTAACCCTAACCCTAACCCATACCCTACGCCGTACACGCACCCCTCCCCGAATCCGTACCCTAAGCCGTACCCTAACACTAACCCTAAGCCTAACCCTAACCCTAGGCTACCCTTGAATCCTTCTGCCTCCAATAGATTTCCTAAGCACTAGTGTTTTAAGGAACAGCTTAAAAAGAGAATCCTAATGTGATTTCTTTATAATGGGTGTGTTCCGTATCTTATCCTAGTGTCTAAACTCTTCTCCATGGTTGGACCCCCAAATAATATTCCTTTACGTGCTAAGGGGTATCTAGAGAGTGGGATAGGTTTAATAACTACCCTAACCCTAACGCGTACCCTAACCCTAACCCCTACCCTAACCCTAACACGTACCCTAATCGTAACCCGTACCCTAAAACGAGCCCTAACCCTAACACTAACCCTAACCCTAACCCTAACCCATACCCTACGCCGTACCCGCACCCCTCCCCGAACCCGTACCCTAAGCCGTACCCTAAGCCTAACCCTAAGCCTAACCCTAACCCTAGGCTACCCTTGACTGCTTCTGCCGCCAATAGATTTCCTAAGCACTAGTGTTTTAAGGAACAGCTTAAAAAGAGAATCCTAATGTGATTTCTTTATAATGGGTGTGTTCCTTATCTTATCCCAGTGTCTAGACTCTTCTCCATAGCTGGAGCCCCAAATAATATACCTTTACGTGCTAAGGAGTGTCTAGAGAGTGGGATAGGTTTAATAACTACCCTAACCCTAACACGTACCCTAACCCTAACCCCTACCCTAACCCTAACACGTACCCTATTCCTAACCCGTACCCTAAACCGAGCCCTAACCCTAACACTAACCCTAACCCTAACCCTAACCCATACCCTATGCCGTACCCGCACCCCTCACCGAACCCGTACCCTAAGCCGTACCCTAACCCTAACCCTAAGCCTAACCCTAACCCTACGCTACCCTTGACTGCTTCTGCATCCAGTAGATTTCCTAAGCACTAGTGTTTTAAGGAACAGCTTAAAAAGAGAATCCTAATGTGATTTCTTTATATTGGGTGTGTTCCTTACCTTATCCCAGTGTCTAAACTCTTCTCCATGGCTGGAACCCCAAATAATATTCCTTTACGTGCTAAGGGGTATCTAGAGAGTGGGATAGGTTTAATAACTACCCTAACCCTAACGCGTACCCTAATCCTAACCCCTACCCTAACCCTAACACGTACCCTAATCCTAACCCGTACCCTAAACCGAGCCCTAACCCTATCACTAACCCTAACCCTAACCCTAACGCATACCCTACGCCGTACCCGCACCCCTCCCCGAACCCGTACCCTAAGCCATACCCTAAGCCTAACCCTAAGCCTAACCCTAACCCTAGGCTACCCTTGACTGCTTCTGCCTCCAATAGATTTCCTAAGCACTAGTGTTTTAAGGAACAGCTTAAAAAGAGAATCCTAATGTGATTTCTTTATAATGGGTGTGTTCCTTATCTTATCCCAGTGTCTAGACTCTTCTCCATAGCTGGAGCCCCAAATAATATACCTTTACGTGCTAAGGAGTGTCTAGAGAGTGGGATAGGTTTAATAACTACCCTAACCCTAACACGTACCCTAACCCTAACCCCTACCCTAACCCTAACACGTACCCTATTCCTAACCCGTACCCTAAACCGAGCCCTAACCCTAACACTAACCCTAACCCTAACCCTAACCCATACCCTATGCCGTACCCGCACCCCTCTCCAAACCCGTACCCTAAGCCGTACCCTAACCCTAACCCTAAGCCTAACCCTAACCCTAGGCTACCCTTGACTGCTTCTGCCTCCAATAGATTTCCTAAGCACTAGTGTTTTAAGAAACAGCTTAAAAAGAGAATCCTAATGTGATTTCTTTATAATGGGTGTGTTCCTTATCTTATCCCAGTGTCTAAACTCTTCTCCATGGCTGGACCCCCAAATAATATTCCTTTACGTGCTAAGGGGTATCTAGAGAGTGGGATAGGTTTAATAACTACCCTAACCCTAACGCGTACCCTAACCCTAACCCCTACCCAACCCTAACACGTACCCTAATCGTAACCCGTACCCTAAACCGAGCCCTAACCCTAACACTAACCCTAACCCTAACCCTAACCCATACCCTACGCCGTACCCGCACCCCTCCCCGAACCCGTACCCTAAGCCGTACCCTAAGCCTAACCCTAAGCCTAACCCTAACCCTAGGCTACCCTTGACTGCTTCTGCCTCCAATAGATTTCCTAAGCACTAGTGTTTGAAGGAACAGCTTAAAAAGAGAATCCTAATGTGATTTCTTTATAATGGGTGTGTTCCTTATCTTATCCCAGTGTCTAAATTCTTCTCCATGGCTGGAGCCCCAAATAATATACCTTTACGTGCTAAGGGGTGTCTAGAGAGTGGGATAGGTTTAATAACTACCCTAACCCTAACACGTACCCTAACCCTAACCCCTACCCTAACCCTAACACGTACCCTATTCCTAACCCGTACCCTAAACCGAGCCCTAACCCTAACACTAACCCTAACCCTAACCCTAACCCATACCCTACGCCGTACCCGCACCCCTCCCCGAACCCGTACCCTAAGCCGTACCCTAAACCTTACCCTAAGCCTAAACCTAACACTAGGCTACCCTTGACTGCTTCTGCCTCCAATAGATTTCCTAAGCACTAGTGTTTTAAGGAACAGCTTAAAAAGAGAATCCTAATGTGATTTC
Organism: Balaenoptera ricei; assembly: GCF_028023285.1. NCBI lineage: Eukaryota > Metazoa > Chordata > Mammalia > Artiodactyla > Balaenopteridae > Balaenoptera > Balaenoptera ricei. The sequence continues at coordinate 71,129 of NW_026777598.1, forward strand.
TTTATAATGGGTGTGTTCCTTATCTTATCCCAGTGTCTAAACTCTTCTCCATGGCTGGACCCCCAAATAATATTCCTTTACGTGCTAAGGGGTACCTAGAGAGTTGGATAGGCTTAATAACTACCCTAACCCTAACGCGTACCCTAACCCTAACCCCTACCCTAACCCTAACACGTACCCTAATCCTAACCCGTACCCTAAACCGAGACCTAACCCTATCACTAACACTAACCCTAACCCTAACCCATACTCTACGCCGTACCCGCACCCCTACCCGAACCCGTATCCTAAGCCGTACCCTAACCCTAACCCTAAGCCTAACCCTAACCCTAGGCTACCCTTGACTGCTTCTGCCTCCAATAGATTTCCTAAGCACTAGTGTTTTAAGGAAGAGCTTAAAAAGAGAATCCTAATGTGATTTCTTTATAATGGGTGTGTTCCTTATCTTATCCTAGTGTCTAAACTCTTCTCCATGGCTGGACCCCCAAATAATATTCCTTTACGTGCTAAGGGGTATCTAGAGAGTGGGATAGGTTTAATAACTACCCTAACCCTAACGCGTACCCTAACCCTAACCCCTACCCTAACCCTAACAAGTACCCTAATCCTAACCCGTACCCTAAACCGAGCCCTAACCCTAACACTAACCCTAACCCTAACCCTAACCCATACCCTACGCCGTACCCGAAACCCTCCCCGAACCCATACCCTAAGCCGTACCCTAAGCCTAACCCTAAGCCTAACCCTAACCCTAGGCTACCCTTGACTGCTTCTGCCTCCAATAGATTTCCTAAGCACTAGTGTTTTAAGGAACAGCTTAAAAAGAGAATCCTAATGTGATTTCTTTGTAATGGGTGTGTTCCTTATCTTATCCCAGTGTCTAAACTCTTCTCCATGGCTGGACCCCCAAATAATATTCCTTTACGTGCTAAGGAGTGTCTAGAGAGTGGGATAGGTTTAATAACTACCCTAACCCTAACGCGTACCCTAACCCTAACCCCTACCCTAACCCTAACACGTACCCTAATCCTAACCCGTACCCTAAACCGAGCCCTAACCCTAACACTAACCCTAACCCTAACCCTAACCCATACCCTACGCCGTACCCGCACCCCTCCCCGAACCCGTATCCTAAGCCGTACCCTAAGCCTAACCCTAAGCCTAAACCTAACCCTAGGCAACCCTTGACTGCTTCTGCCTCCAATAGATTTCCTAAGCACTAGTGTTTTAAGGAACAGCATAAAAAGAGAATCCTAATGTGATTTCTTTATAATGGGTGTGTTCCTTATCTTATCCCAGTGTCTAAACTCTTCTCCATGGCTGGACCCCCAAATAATATTCCTTTACGTGCTAAGGGGTACCTAGAGAGTTGGATAGGCTTAATAACTACCCTAACCCTAACGCGTACCCTAACCCTAACCCCTACCCTAACCCTAACACGTACCCTAATCCTAACCCGTACCCTAAACCGAGACCTAACCCTATCACTAACACTAACCCTAACCCTAACCCATACTCTACGCCGTACCCGCACCCCTACCCGAACCCGTATCCTAAGCCATACCCTAACCCTAACCCTAAGCCTAACCCTAACCCTAGGCTACCCTTGACTGCTTCTGCCTCCAATAGATTTCCTAAGCACTAGTGTTTTAAGGAAGAGCTTAAAAAGAGAATCCTAATGTGATTTCTTTATAATGGGTGTGTTCCTTATCTTATCCTAGTGTCTAAACTCTTCTCCATGGCTGGACCCCCAAATAATATTCCTTTACGTGCTAAGGGGTATCTAGAGAGTGGGATAGGTTTAATAACTACCCTAACCCTAATGCGTACCCTAACCCTAAACCCTACCCTAACCCTAACACGTACCCTAATTCTAACCCGTACCCTAAACCGAGTCCTAACCCTATCACTAACCCTAACCCTAACCCTAACCCATACCCTACGCCGTACCCGCACCCCTCCCCGAATCCGTACCCTAAGCCGTACCCTAACACTAACCCTAAGCCTAACCCTAACCCTAGGCTACCCTTGAATGCTTCTGCCTCCAATAGATTTCCTAAGCACTAGTGTTTTAAGGAACAGCTTAAAAAGAGAATCCTAATGTGATTTCTTTATAATGGGTGTGTTCCGTATCTTATCCTAGTGTCTAAACTCTTCTCCATGGCTGGACCCCCAAATAATATTCCTTTACGTGCTAAGGGGTATCTAGAGAGTGGGATAGGTTTAATAACTACCCTAACCCTAACGCGTACCCTAACCCTAACCCCTACCCTAACCCTAACACGTACCCTAATCCTAACCCGTACCCTAAACCGAGCCCTAACCCTAACACTAACCCTAACCCTAACCCTAACCCATACCCTACGCCGTACCCGCACCCCTCCCCGAACCCGTACCCTAAGCCGTACCCTAAGCCTAACCCTAAGCCTAACCCTAACCCTAGGCTACCCTTGACTGCTTCTGCCTCCAATAGATTTCCTAAGCACTAGTGTTTTAAGGAACAGCTTAAAAAGAGAATCCTAATGTGATTTCTTTATAATGGGTGTGTTCCTTATCTTATCCCAGTGTCTAAATTCTTCTCCATGGCTGGAGCCACAAATAATATACCTTTACGTGCTAAGGGGTGTCTAGAGAGTGGGATAGGTTTAATAACTACCCTAACCCTAACACGTACCCTAACCCTAACCCCTACCCTAAACCTAACACGTACCCTATTCCTAACCCATACCCTAAACCGAGCCCTAACCCTAACACTAACCCTAACCCTAACCCTAACCCATACCCTACGCCGTACCCGCACCCCTCCCCGAACCCGTACCCTAAGCCGTACCCTAAACCTTACCCTAAGCCTAAACCTAACACTAGGCTACCCTTGACTGCTTCTGCCTCCAATAGATTTCCTAAGCACTAGTGTTTTAAGGAACAGCTTAAAAAGAGAATCCTAATGTGATTTCTTTATAATGGGTGTGTTCCTTATCTTATCCCAGTGTCTAAACTCTTCTCCATGGCTGGACCCCCAAATAATATTCCTTTACGTGCTAAGGGGTACCTAGAGAGTTGGATAGGCTTAATAACTACCCTAACCCTAACGCGTACCCTAACCCTAACCCCTACCCTAACCCTAACACGTACCCTAATCCTAACCCGTACCCTAAACCGAGACCTAACCCTATCACTAACACTAACCCTAACCCTAACCCATACTCTACGCCGTACCCGCACCCCTACCCGAACCCGTATCCTAAGCCGTACCCTAACCCTAACCCTAAGCCTAACCCTAACCCTAGGCTACCCTTGACTGCTTCTGCCTCCAATAGATTTCCTAAGCACTAGTGTTTTAAGGAAGAGCTTAAAAAGAGAATCCTAATGTGATTTCTTTATAATGGGTGTGTTCCTTATCTTATCCTAGTGTCTAAACTCTTCTCCATGGCTGGACCCCCAAATAATATTCCTTTACGTGCTAAGGGGTATCTAGAGAGTGGGATAGGTTTAATAACTACCCTAACCCTAACGCGTACCCTAACCCTAACCCCTACCCTAACCCTAACAAGTACCCTAATCCTAACCCGTACCCTAAACCGAGCCCTAACCCTAACACTAACCCTAACCCTAACCCTAACCCATACCCTACGCCGTACCCGAAACCCTCCCCGAACCCATACCCTAAGCCGTACCCTAAGCCTAACCCTAAGCCTAACCCTAACCCTAGGCTACCCTTGACTGCTTCTGCCTCCAATAGATTTCCTAAGCACTAGTGTTTTAAGGAACAGCTTAAAAAGAGAATCCTAATGTGATTTCTTTGTAATGGGTGTGTTCCTTATCTTATCCCAGTGTCTAAACTCTTCTCCATGGCTGGACCCCCAAATAATATTCCTTTACGTGCTAAGGAGTGTCTAGAGAGTGGGATAGGTTTAATAACTACCCTAACCCTAACGCGTACCCTAACCCTAACCCCTACCCTAACCCTAACACGTACCCTAATCCTAACCCGTACCCTAAACCGAGCCCTAACCCTAACACTAACCCTAACCCTAACCCTAACCCATACCCTACGCCGTACCCGCACCCCTCCCCGAACCCGTATCCTAAGCCGTACCCTAAGCCTAACCCTAAGCCTAAACCTAACCCTAGGCTACCCTTGACTGCTTCTGCCTCCAATAGATTTCCTAAGCACTAGTGTTTTAAGGAACAGCATAAAAAGAGAATCCTAATGTGATTTCTTTATAATGGGTGTGTTCCTTATCTTATCCCAGTGTCTAAACTCTTCTCCATGGCTGGACCCCCAAATAATATTCCTTTACGTGCTAAGGGGTACCTAGAGAGTTGGATAGGCTTAATAACTACCCTAACCCTAACGCGTACCCTAACCCTAACCCCTACCCTAACCCTAACACGTACCCTAATCCTAACCCGTACCCTAAACCGAGACCTAACCCTATCACTAACACTAACCCTAACCCTAACCCATACTCTACGCCGTACCCGCACCCCTACCCGAACCCGTATCCTAAGCCGTACCCTAACCCTAACCCTAAGCCTAACCCTAACCCTAGGCTACCCTTGACTGCTTCTGCCTCCAATAGATTTCCTAAGCACTAGTGTTTTAAGGAAGAGCTTAAAAAGAGAATCCTAATGTGATTTCTTTATAATGGGTGTGTTCCTTATCTTATCCTAGTGTCTAAACTCTTCTCCATGGCTGGACCCCCAAATAATATTCCTTTACGTGCTAAGGGGTATCTAGAGAGTGGGATAGGTTTAATAACTACCCTAACCCTAACGCGTACCCTAACCCTAACCCCTACCCTAACCCTAACACGTACCCTAATTCTAACCCGTACCCTAAACCGAGTCCTAACCCTATCACTAACCCTAACCCTAACCCTAACCCATACCCTACGCCGTACCCACACCCCTCCCCGAATCCGTACCCTAAGCCGTACCCTAACACTAACCCTAAGCCTAACACTAACCCTAGGCTACCCTTGAATGCTTCTGCCTCCAATAGATTTCCTAAGCACTAGTGTTTTAAGGAACAGCTTAAAAAGAGAATCCTAATGTGATTTCTTTATAATGGGTGTGTTCCGTATCTTATCCTAGTGTCTAAACTCTTCTCCATGGCTGGACCCCCAAATAATATTCCTTTACGTGCTAAGGGGTATCTAGAGAGTGGGATAGGTTTAATAACTACCCTAACCCTAACGCGTACCCTAACCCTAACCCCTACCCTAACCCTAACACGTACCCTAATCCTAACCCGTACCCTAAACCGAGCCCTAACCCTAACACTAACCCTAACCCTAACCCTAACCCATACCCTACGCCGTACCCGCACCCCTCCCCAAACCCGTACCCTAAGCCGTACCCTAAGCCTAACCCTAAGCCTAACCCTAACCCTAGGCTACCCTTGACTGCTTCTGCCTCCAATAGATTTCCTAAGCACTAGTGTTTTAAGGAACAGCTTAAAAAGAGAATCCTAATGTGATTTCTTTATAATGGGTGTGTTCCTTATCTTATCCCAGTGTCTAGACTCTTCTCCATAGCTGGAGCCCCAAATAATATACCTTTACGTGCTAAGGAGTGTCTAGAGAGTGGGATAGGTTTAATAACTACCCTAACCCTAACACGTACCCTAACCCTAACCCCTACCCTAACCCTAACACGTACCCTAATCCTAACCCGTACCCTAAACCGAGACCTAACCCTATCACTAACACTAACCCTAACCCTAACCCATACTCTACGCCGTACCCGCACCCCTACCCGAACCCGTATCCTAAGCCGTACCCTAACCCTAACCCTAAGCCTAACCCTAACCCTAGGCTACCCTTGACTGCTTCTGCCTCCAATAGATTTCCTAAGCACTAGTGTTTTAAGGAAGAGCTTAAAAAGAGAATCCTAATGTGATTTCTTTATAATGGGTGTGTTCCTTATCTTATCCTAGTGTCTAAACTCTTCTCCATGGCTGGACCCCCAAATAATATTCCTTTACGTGCTAAGGGGTATCTAGAGAGTGGGATAGGTTTAATAACTACCCTAACCCTAACGCGTACCCTAACCCTAACCCCTACCCTAACCCTAACAAGTACCCTAATCCTAACCCGTACCCTAAACCGAGCCCTAACCCTAACACTAACCCTAACCCTAACCCTAACCCATACCCTACGCCGTACCCGAAACCCTCCCCGAACCCGTACCCTAAGCCGTACCCTAAGCCTAACCCTAAGCCTAACCCTAACCCTAGGCTACCCTTGACTGCTTCTGCCTCCAATAGATTTCCTAAGCACTAGTGTTTTAAGGAACAGCTTAAAAAGAGAATCCTAATGTGATTTCTTTGTAATGGGTGTGTTCCTTATCTTATCCCAGTGTCTAAACTCTTCTCCATGGCTGGACCCCCAAATAATATTCCTTTACGTGCTAAGGAGTGTCTAGAGAGTGGGATAGGTTTAATAACTACCCTAACCCTAACGCGTACCCTAACCCTAACCCCTACCCTAACCCTAACACGTACCCTAATCCTAACCCGTACCCTAAACCGAGCCCTAACCCTAACACTAACCCTAACCCTAACCCTAACCCATACCCTACGCCGTACCCGCACCCCTCCCCGAACCCGTATCCTAAGCCGTACCCTAAGCCTAACCCTAAGCCTAACCCTAACCCTAGGCTACCCTTGACTGCTTCTGCCTCCAATAGATTTCCTAAGCACTAGTGTTTTAAGGAACAGCATAAAAAGAGAATCCTAATGTGATTTCTTTATAATGGGTGTGTTCCTTATCTTATCCCAGTGTCTAAACTCTTCTCCATGGCTGGACCCCCAAATAATATTCCTTTACGTGCTAAGGGGTACCTAGAGAGTTGGATAGGCTTAATAACTACCCTAACCCTAACGCGTACCCTAACCCTAACCCCTACCCTAACCCTAATACGTACCCTAATCCTAACCCGTACCCTAAACCGAGACCTAACCCTATCACTAACACTAACCCTAACCCTAACCCATACTCTACGCCGTACCCGCACCCCTACCCGAACCCGTATCCTAAGCCGTACCCTAACCCTAACCCTAAGCCTAACCCTAACCCTAGGCTACCCTTGACTGCTTCTGCCTCCAATAGATTTCCTAAGCACTAGTGTTTTAAGGAAGAGCTTAAAAAGAGAATCCTAATGTGATTTCTTTATAATGGGTGTGTTCCTTATCTTATCCTAGTGTCTAAACTCTTCTCCATGGCTGGACCCCCAAATAATATTCCTTTACGTGCTAAGGGGTATCTAGAGAGTGGGATAGGTTTAATAACTACCCTAACCCTAACGCGTACCCTAACCCTAACCCCTACCCTAACCCTAACACGTACCGTAATTCTAACCCGTACCCTAAACCGAGTCCTAACCCTATCACTAACCCTAACCCTAACCCTAACCCATACCCTACGCCGTTCCCGCACCCCTCCCCGAATCCGTACCCTAAGCCGTACCCTAACACTAACCCTAAGCCTAACCCTAACCCTAGGCTACCCTTGAATGCTTCTGCCTCCAATAGATTTCCTAAGCACTAGTGTTTTAAGGAACAGCTTAAAAAGAGAATCCTAATGTGATTTCTTTATAATGGGTGTGTTCCGTATCTTATCCTAGTGTCTAAACTCTTCTCCATGGCTGGACCCCCAAATAATATTCCTTTACGTGCTAAGGGGTATCTAGAGAGTGGGATAGGTTTAATAACTACCCTAACCCTAACGCGTACCCTAACCCTAACCCCTACCCTAACCCTAACACGTACCCTAATCCTAACCCGTACCCTAAACCGAGCCCTAACCCTAACACTAACCCTAACCCTAACCCTAATCCATACCCTACGCCGTACCCGCACCCCTCCCCGAACCCGTACCCTAAGCCGTACCCTAAGCCTAACCCTAAGCCTAACCCTAACCCTAGGCTACCCTTGACTGCTTCTGCCTCCAATAGATTTCCTAAGCACTAGTGTTTTAAGGAACAGCTTAAAAAGAGAATCCTAATGTGATTTCTTTATAATGGGTGTGTTCCTTATCTTATCCCAGTGTCTAAATTCTTCTCCATGGCTGGAGCCCCAAATAATATACCTTTACGTGCTAAGGGGTGTCTAGAGAGTGGGATAGGTTTAATAACTACCCTAACCCTAACACGTACCCTAACCCTAACCCCTACCCTAACCCTAACACGTACCCTATTCCTAACCCGTACCCTAAACCGAGCCCTAACCCTAACACTAACCCTAACCCTAACCCTAACCCATACCCTACGCCGTACCCGCACCCCTCCCCGAACCCATACCCTAAGCCGTACCCTAAACCTTACCCTAAGCCTAAACCTAACCCTAGGCTACCCTTGAATGCTTCTGCCTCCAATAGATTTCCTAAGCACTAGTGTTTTAAGGAACAGCTTAAAAAGAGAATCCTAATGTGATTTCTTTGTAATGGGTGTGTTCCTTATCTTATCCCAGTGTCTAAACTCTTCTCCATGGCTGGACCCCCAAATAATATTCCTTTACGTGCTAAGGGGTACCTAGAGAGTTGGATAGGCTTAATAACTACCCTAACCCTAACGCGTACCCTAACCCTAACCCCTACCCTAACCCTAACACGTACCCTAATCCTAACCCGTACCCTAAACCGAGACCTAACCCTATCACTAACACTAACCCTAACCCTAACCCATACTCTACGCCGTACCCGCACCCGTACCCGAACCCGTATCCTAAGCCGTACCCTAACCCTAACCCTAAGCCTAACCCTAACCCTAGGCTACCCTTGACTGCTTCTGCCTCCAATAGATTTCCTAAGCACTAGTGTTTTAAGGAAGAGCTTAAAAAGAGAATCCTAATGTGATTTCTTTATAATGGGTGTGTTCCTTATCTTATCCTAGTGTCTAAACTCTTCTCCATGGCTGGACCCCCAAATAATATTCCTTTACGTGCTAAGGGGTATCTAGAGAGTGGGATAGGTTTAATAACTACCCTAACCCTAACGCGTACCCTAACCCTAACCCCTACCCTAACCCTAACAAGTACCCTAATCCTAACCCGTACCCTAAACCGAGCCCTAACCCTAACACTAACCCTAACCCTAACCCTAACCCATACCCTACGCCGTACCCGAAACCCTCCCCGAACCCGTACCCTAAGCCGTACCCTAAGCCTAACCCTAAGCCTAACCCTAACCCTAGGCTACCCTTGACTGCTTCTGCCTCCAATAGATTTCCTAAGCACTAGTGTTTTAAGGAACAGCTTAAAAAGAGAATCCTAATGTGATTTCTTTGTAATGGGTGTGTTCCTTATCTTATCCCAGTGTCTAAACTCTTCTCCATGGCTGGACCCCCAAATAATATTCCTTTACGTGCTAAGGAGTGTCTAGAGAGTGGGATAGGTTTAATAACTACCCTAACCCTAACGCGTACCCTAACCCTAACCCCTACCCTAACCCTAACACGTACCCTAATCCTAACCCGTACCCTAAACCGAGCCCTAACCCTAACACTAACCCTAACCCTAACCCTAACCCATACCCTACGCCGTACCCGCACCCCTCCCCGAACCCGTATCCTAAGCCGTACCCTAAGCCTAACCCTAAGCCTAAACCTAACCCTAGGCAACCCTTGACTGCTTCTGCCTCCAATAGATTTCCTAAGCACTAGTGTTTTAAGGAACAGCATAAAAAGAGAATCCTAATGTGATTTCTTTATAATGGGTGTGTTCCTTATCTTATCCCAGTGTCTAAACTCTTCTCCATGGCTGGACCCCCAAATAATATTCCTTTACGTGCTAAGGGGTACCTAGAGAGTTGGATAGGCTTAATAACTACCCTAACCCTAACGCGTACCCTAACCCTAACCCCTACCCTAACCCTAACACGTACCCTAATCCTAACCCGTACCCTAAACCGAGACCTAACCCTATCACTAACACTAACCCTAACCCTAACCCATACTCTACGCCGTACCCGCACCCCTACCCGAACCCGTATCCTAAGCCATACCCTAACCCTAACCCTAAGCCTAACCCTAACCCTAGGCTACCCTTGACTGCTTCTGCCTCCAATAGATTTCCTAAGCACTAGTGTTTTAAGGAAGAGCTTAAAAAGAGAATCCTAATGTGATTTCTTTATAATGGGTGTGTTCCTTATCTTATCCTAGTGTCTAAACTCTTCTCCATGGCTGGACCCCCAAATAATATTCCTTTACGTGCTAAGGGGTATCTAGAGAGTGGGATAGGTTTAATAACTACCCTAACCCTAATGCGTACCCTAACCCTAAACCCTACCCTAACCCTAACACGTACCCTAATTCTAACCCGTACCCTAAACCGAGTCCTAACCCTATCACTAACCCTAACCCTAACCCTAACCCATACCCTACGCCGTACCCGCACCCCTCCCCGAATCCGTACCCTAAGCCGTACCCTAACACTAACCCTAAGCCTAACCCTAACCCTAGGCTACCCTTGAATGCTTCTGCCTCCAATAGATTTCCTAAGCACTAGTGTTTTAAGGAACAGCTTAAAAAGAGAATCCTAATGTGATTTCTTTATAATGGGTGTGTTCCGTATCTTATCCTAGTGTCTAAACTCTTCTCCATGGCTGGACCCCCAAATAATATTCCTTTACGTGCTAAGGGGTATCTAGAGAGTGGGATAGGTTTAATAACTACCCTAACCCTAACGCGTACCCTAACCCTAACCCCTACCCTAACCCTAACACGTACCCTAATCCTAACCCGTACCCTAAACCGAGCCCTAACCCTAACACTAACCCTAACCCTAACCCTAACCCATACCCTACGCCGTACCCGCACCCCTCCCCGAACCCGTACCCTAAGCCGTACCCTAAGCCTAACCCTAAGCCTAACCCTAACCCTAGGCTACCCTTGACTGCTTCTGCCTCCAATAGATTTCCTAAGCACTAGTGTTTTAAGGAACAGCTTAAAAAGAGAATCCTAATGTGATTTCTTTATAATGGGTGTGTTCCTTATCTTATCCCAGTGTCTAAATTCTTCTCCATGGCTGGAGCCACAAATAATATACCTTTACGTGCTAAGGGGTGTCTAGAGAGTGGGATAGGTTTAATAACTACCCTAACCCTAACACGTACCCTAACCCTAACCCCTACCCTAAACCTAACACGTACCCTATTCCTAACCCATACCCTAAACCGAGCCCTAACCCTAACACTAACCCTAACCCTAACCCTAACCCATACCCTACGCCGTACCCGCACCCCTCCCCGAACCCGTACCCTAAGCCGTACCCTAAACCTTACCCTAAGCCTAAACCTAACACTAGGCTACCCTTGACTGCTTCTGCCCCCAATAGATTTCCTAAGCACTAGTGTTTTAAGGAACAGCTTAAAAAGAGAATCCTAATGTGATTTCTTTATAATGGGTGTGTTCCTTATCTTATCCCAGTGTCTAAACTCTTCTCCATGGCTGGACCCCCAAATAATATTCCTTTACGTGCTAAGGGGTACCTAGAGAGTTGGATAGGCTTAATAACTACCCTAACCCTAACGCGTACCCTAACCCTAACCCCTACCCTAACCCTAACACGTACCCTAATCCTAACCCGTACCCTAAACCGAGACCTAACCCTATCACTAACACTAACCCTAACCCTAACCCATACTCTACGCCGTACCCGCACCCCTACCCGAACCCGTATCCTAAGCCGTACCCTAACCCTAACCCTAAGCCTAACCCTAACCCTAGGCTACCCTTGACTGCTTCTGCCTCCAATAGATTTCCTAAGCACTAGTGTTTTAAGGAAGAGCTTAAAAAGAGAATCCTAATGTGATTTCTTTATAATGGGTGTGTTCCTTATCTTATCCTAGTGTCTAAACTCTTCTCCATGGCTGGACCCCCAAATAATATTCCTTTACGTGCTAAGGGGTATCTAGAGAGTGGGATAGGTTTAATAACTACCCTAACCCTAACGCGTACCCTAACCCTAACCCCTACCCTAACCCTAACAAGTACCCTAATCCTAACCCGTACCCTAAACCGAGCCCTAACCCTAACACTAACCCTAACCCTAACCCTAACCCATACCCTACGCCGTACCCGAAACCCTCCCCGAACCCATACCCTAAGCCGTACCCTAAGCCTAACCCTAAGCCTAACCCTAACCCTAGGCTACCCTTGACTGCTTCTGCCTCCAATAGATTTCCTAAGCACTAGTGTTTTAAGGAACAGCTTAAAAAGAGAATCCTAATGTGATTTCTTTGTAATGGGTGTGTTCCTTATCTTATCCCAGTGTCTAAACTCTTCTCCATGGCTGGACCCCCAAATAATATTCCTTTACGTGCTAAGGAGTGTCTAGAGAGTGGGATAGGTTTAATAACTACCCTAACCCTAACGCGTACCCTAACCCTAACCCCTACCCTAACCCTAACACGTACCCTAATCCTAACCCGTACCCTAAACCGAGCCCTAACCCTAACACTAACCCTAACCCTAACCCTAACCCATACCCTACGCCGTACCCGCACCCCTCCCCGAACCCGTATCCTAAGCCGTACCCTAAGCCTAACCCTAAGCCTAAACCTAACCCTAGGCAACCCTTGACTGCTTCTGCCTCCAATAGATTTCCTAAGCACTAGTGTTTTAAGGAACAGCATAAAAAGAGAATCCTAATGTGATTTCTTTATAATGGGTGTGTTCCTTATCTTATCCCAGTGTCTAAACTCTTCTCCATGGCTGGACCCCCAAATAATATTCCTTTACGTGCTAAGGGGTACCTAGAGAGTTGGATAGGCTTAATAACTACCCTAACCCTAACGCGTACCCTAACCCTAACCCCTACCCTAACCCTAACACGTACCCTAATCCTAACCCGTACCCTAAACCGAGACCTAACCCTATCACTAACACTAACCCTAACCCTAACCCATACTCTACGCCGTACCCGCACCCCTACCCGAACCCGTATCCTAAGCCATACCCTAACCCTAACCCTAAGCCTAACCCTAACCCTAGGCTACCCTTGACTGCTTCTGCCTCCAATAGATTTCCTAAGCACTAGTGTTTTAAGGAAGAGCTTAAAAAGAGAATCCTAATGTGATTTCTTTATAATGGGTGTGTTCCTTATCTTATCCTAGTGTCTAAACTCTTCTCCATGGCTGGACCCCCAAATAATATTCCTTTACGTGCTAAGGGGTATCTAGAGAGTGGGATAGGTTTAATAACTACCCTAACCCTAATGCGTACCCTAACCCTAAACCCTACCCTAACCCTAACACGTACCCTAATTCTAACCCGTACCCTAAACCGAGTCCTAACCCTATCACTAACCCTAACCCTAACCCTAACCCATACCCTACGCCGTACCCGCACCCCTCCCCGAATCCGTACCCTAAGCCGTACCCTAACACTAACCCTAAGCCTAACCCTAACCCTAGGCTACCCTTGAATGCTTCTGCCTCCAATAGATTTCCTAAGCACTAGTGTTTTAAGGAACAGCTTAAAAAGAGAATCCTAATGTGATTTCTTTATAATGGGTGTGTTCCGTATCTTATCCTAGTGTCTAAACTCTTCTCCATGGCTGGACCCCCAAATAATATTCCTTTACGTGCTAAGGGGTATCTAGAGAGTGGGATAGGTTTAATAACTACCCTAACCCTAACGCGTACCCTAACCCTAACCCCTACCCTAACCCTAACACGTACCCTAATCCTAACCCGTACCCTAAACCGAGCCCTAACCCTAACACTAACCCTAACCCTAACCCTAACCCATACCCTACGCCGTACCCGCACCCCTCCCCGAACCCGTACCCTAAGCCGTACCCTAAGCCTAACCCTAAGCCTAACCCTAACCCTAGGCTACCCTTGACTGCTTCTGCCTCCAATAGATTTCCTAAGCACTAGTGTTTTAAGGAACAGCTTAAAAAGAGAATCCTAATGTGATTTCTTTATAATGGGTGTGTTCCTTATCTTATCCCAGTGTCTAAATTCTTCTCCATGGCTGGAGCCACAAATAATATACCTTTACGTGCTAAGGGGTGTCTAGAGAGTGGGATAGGTTTAATAACTACCCTAACCCTAACACGTACCCTAACCCTAACCCCTACCCTAAACCTAACACGTACCCTATTCCTAACCCATACCCTAAACCGAGCCCTAACCCTAACACTAACCCTAACCCTAACCCTAACCCATACCCTACGCCGTACCCGCACCCCTCCCCGAACCCGTACCCTAAGCCGTACCCTAAACCTTACCCTAAGCCTAAACCTAACACTAGGCTACCCTTGACTGCTTCTGCCTCCAATAGATTTCCTAAGCACTAGTGTTTTAAGGAACAGCTTAAAAAGAGAATCCTAATGTGATTTCTTTATAATGGGTGTGTTCCTTATCTTATCCCAGTGTCTAAACTCTTCTCCATGGCTGGACCCCCAAATAATATTCCTTTACGTGCTAAGGGGTACCTAGAGAGTTGGATAGGCTTAATAACTACCCTAACCCTAACGCGTACCCTAACCCTAACCCCTACCCTAACCCTAACACGTACCCTAATCCTAACCCGTACCCTAAACCGAGACCTAACCCTATCACTAACACTAACCCTAACCCTAACCCATACTCTACGCCGTACCCGCACCCCTACCCGAACCCGTATCCTAAGCCGTACCCTAACCCTAACCCTAAGCCTAACCCTAACCCTAGGCTACCCTTGACTGCTTCTGCCTCCAATAGATTTCCTAAGCACTAGTGTTTTAAGGAAGAGCTTAAAAAGAGAATCCTAATGTGATTTCTTTATAATGGGTGTGTTCCTTATCTTATCCTAGTGTCTAAACTCTTCTCCATGGCTGGACCCCCAAATAATATTCCTTTACGTGCTAAGGGGTATCTAGAGAGTGGGATAGGTTTAATAACTACCCTAACCCTAACGCGTACCCTAACCCTAACCCCTACCCTAACCCTAACAAGTACCCTAATCCTAACCCGTACCCTAAACCGAGCCCTAACCCTAACACTAACCCTAACCCTAACCCTAACCCATACCCTACGCCGTACCCGAAACCCTCCCCGAACCCATACCCTAAGCCGTACCCTAAGCCTAACCCTAAGCCTAACCCTAACCCTAGGCTACCCTTGACTGCTTCTGCCTCCAATAGATTTCCTAAGCACTAGTGTTTTAAGGAACAGCTTAAAAAGAGAATCCTAATGTGATTTCTTTGTAATGGGTGTGTTCCTTATCTTATCCCAGTGTCTAAACTCTTCTCCATGGCTGGACCCCCAAATAATATTCCTTTACGTGCTAAGGAGTGTCTAGAGAGTGGGATAGGTTTAATAACTACCCTAACCCTAACGCGTACCCTAACCCTAACCCCTACCCTAACCCTAACACGTACCCTAATCCTAACCCGTACCCTAAACCGAGCCCTAACCCTAACACTAACCCTAACCCTAACCCTAACCCATACCCTACGCCGTACCCGCACCCCTCCCCGAACCCGTATCCTAAGCCGTACCCTAAGCCTAACCCTAAGCCTAAACCTAACCCTAGGCTACCCTTGACTGCTTCTGCCTCCAATAGATTTCCTAAGCACTAGTGTTTTAAGGAACAGCATAAAAAGAGAATCCTAATGTGATTTCTTTATAATGGGTGTGTTCCTTATCTTATCCCAGTGTCTAAACTCTTCTCCATGGCTGGACCCCCAAATAATATTCCTTTACGTGCTAAGGGGTACCTAGAGAGTTGGATAGGCTTAATAACTACCCTAACCCTAACGCGTACCCTAACCCTAACCCCTACCCTAACCCTAACACGTACCCTAATCCTAACCCGTACCCTAAACCGAGACCTAACCCTATCACTAACACTAACCCTAACCCTAACCCATACTCTACGCCGTACCCGCACCCCTACCCGAACCCGTATCCTAAGCCGTACCCTAACCCTAACCCTAAGCCTAACCCTAACCCTAGGCTACCCTTGACTGCTTCTGCCTCCAATAGATTTCCTAAGCACTAGTGTTTTAAGGAAGAGCTTAAAAAGAGAATCCTAATGTGATTTCTTTATAATGGGTGTGTTCCTTATCTTATCCTAGTGTCTAAACTCTTCTCCATGGCTGGACCCCCAAATAATATTCCTTTACGTGCTAAGGGGTATCTAGAGAGTGGGATAGGTTTAATAACTACCCTAACCCTAACGCGTACCCTAACCCTAACCCCTACCCTAACCCTAACACGTACCCTAATTCTAACCCGTACCCTAAACCGAGTCCTAACCCTATCACTAACCCTAACCCTAACCCTAACCCATACCCTACGCCGTACCCACACCCCTCCCCGAATCCGTACCCTAAGCCGTACCCTAACACTAACCCTAAGCCTAACACTAACCCTAGGCTACCCTTGAATGCTTCTGCCTCCAATAGATTTCCTAAGCACTAGTGTTTTAAGGAACAGCTTAAAAAGAGAATCCTAATGTGATTTCTTTATAATGGGTGTGTTCCGTATCTTATCCTAGTGTCTAAACTCTTCTCCATGGCTGGACCCCCAAATAATATTCCTTTACGTGCTAAGGGGTATCTAGAGAGTGGGATAGGTTTAATAACTACCCTAACCCTAACGCGTACCCTAACCCTAACCCCTACCCTAACCCTAACACGTACCCTAATCCTAACCCGTACCCTAAACCGAGCCCTAACCCTAACACTAACCCTAACCCTAACCCTAACCCATACCCTACGCCGTACCCGCACCCCTCCCCAAACCCGTACCCTAAGCCGTACCCTAAGCCTAACCCTAAGCCTAACCCTAACCCTAGGCTACCCTTGACTGCTTCTGCCTCCAATAGATTTCCTAAGCACTAGTGTTTTAAGGAACAGCTTAAAAAGAGAATCCTAATGTGATTTCTTTATAATGGGTGTGTTCCTTATCTTATCCCAGTGTCTAGACTCTTCTCCATAGCTGGAGCCCCAAATAATATACCTTTACGTGCTAAGGAGTGTCTAGAGAGTGGGATAGGTTTAATAACTACCCTAACCCTAACACGTACCCTAACCCTAACCCCTACCCTAACCCTAACACGTACCCTAATCCTAACCCGTACCCTAAACCGAGACCTAACCCTATCACTAACACTAACCCTAACCCTAACCCATACTCTACGCCGTACCCGCACCCCTACCCGAACCCGTATCCTAAGCCGTACCCTAACCCTAACCCTAAGCCTAACCCTAACCCTAGGCTACCCTTGACTGCTTCTGCCTCCAATAGATTTCCTAAGCACTAGTGTTTTAAGGAAGAGCTTAAAAAGAGAATCCTAATGTGATTTCTTTATAATGGGTGTGTTCCTTATCTTATCCTAGTGTCTAAACTCTTCTCCATGGCTGGACCCCCAAATAATATTCCTTTACGTGCTAAGGGGTATCTAGAGAGTGGGATAGGTTTAATAACTACCCTAACCCTAACGCGTACCCTAACCCTAACCCCTACCCTAACCCTAACAAGTACCCTAATCCTAACCCGTACCCTAAACCGAGCCCTAACCCTAACACTAACCCTAACCCTAACCCTAACCCATACCCTACGCCGTACCCGAAACCCTCCCCGAACCCGTACCCTAAGCCGTACCCTAAGCCTAACCCTAAGCCTAACCCTAACCCTAGGCTACCCTTGACTGCTTCTGCCTCCAATAGATTTCCTAAGCACTAGTGTTTTAAGGAACAGCTTAAAAAGAGAATCCTAATGTGATTTCTTTGTAATGGGTGTGTTCCTTATCTTATCCCAGTGTCTTAACTCTTCTCCATGGCTGGACCCCCAAATAATATTCCTTTACGTGCTAAGGAGTGTCTAGAGAGTGGGATAGGTTTAATAACTACCCTAACCCTAACGCGTACCCTAACCCTAACCCCTACCCTAACCCTAACACGTACCCTAATCCTAACCCGTACCCTAAACCGAGCCCTAACCCTAACACTAACCCTAACCCTAACCCTAACCCATACCCTACGCCGTACCCGCACCCCTCCCCGAACCCGTATCCTAAGCCGTACCCTAAGCCTAACCCTAAGCCTAACCCTAACCCTAGGCTACCCTTGACTGCTTCTGCCTCCAATAGATTTCCTAAGCACTAGTGTTTTAAGGAACAGCATAAAAAGAGAATCCTAATGTGATTTCTTTATAATGGGTGTGTTCCTTATCTTATCCCAGTGTCTAAACTCTTCTCCATGGCTGGACCCCCAAATAATATTCCTTTACGTGCTAAGGGGTACCTAGAGAGTTGGATAGGCTTAATAACTACCCTAACCCTAACGCGTACCCTAACCCTAACCCCTACCCTAACCCTAATACGTACCCTAATCCTAACCCGTACCCTAAACCGAGACCTAACCCTATCACTAACACTAACCCTAACCCTAACCCATACTCTACGCCGTACCCGCACCCCTACCCGAACCCGTATCCTAAGCCGTACCCTAACCCTAACCCTAAGCCTAACCCTAACCCTAGGCTACCCTTGACTGCTTCTGCCTCCAATAGATTTCCTAAGCACTAGTGTTTTAAGGAAGAGCTTAAAAAGAGAATCCTAATGTGATTTCTTTATAATGGGTGTGTTCCTTATCTTATCCTAGTGTCTAAACTCTTCTCCATGGCTGGACCCCCAAATAATATTCCTTTACGTGCTAAGGGGTATCTAGAGAGTGGGATAGGTTTAATAACTACCCTAACCCTAACGCGTACCCTAACCCTAACCCCTACCCTAACCCTAACACGTACCGTAATTCTAACCCGTACCCTAAACCGAGTCCTAACCCTATCACTAACCCTAACCCTAACCCTAACCCATACCCTACGCCGTTCCCGCACCCCTCCCCGAATCCGTACCCTAAGCCGTACCCTAACACTAACCCTAAGCCTAACCCTAACCCTAGGCTACCCTTGAATGCTTCTGCCTCCAATAGATTTCCTAAGCACTAGTGTTTTAAGGAACAGCTTAAAAAGAGAATCCTAATGTGATTTCTTTATAATGGGTGTGTTCCGTATCTTATCCTAGTGTCTAAACTCTTCTCCATGGCTGGACCCCCAAATAATATTCCTTTACGTGCTAAGGGGTATCTAGAGAGTGGGATAGGTTTAATAACTACCCTAACCCTAACGCGTACCCTAACCCTAACCCCTACCCTAACCCTAACACGTACCCTAATCCTAACCCGTACCCTAAACCGAGCCCTAACCCTAACACTAACCCTAACCCTAACCCTAATCCATACCCTACGCCGTACCCGCACCCCTCCCCGAACCCGTACCCTAAGCCGTACCCTAAGCCTAACCCTAAGCCTAACCCTAACCCTAGGCTACCCTTGACTGCTTCTGCCTCCAATAGATTTCCTAAGCACTAGTGTTTTAAGGAACAGCTTAAAAAGAGAATCCTAATGTGATTTCTTTATAATGGGTGTGTTCCTTATCTTATCCCAGTGTCTAAATTCTTCTCCATGGCTGGAGCCCCAAATAATATACCTTTACGTGCTAAGGGGTGTCTAGAGAGTGGGATAGGTTTAATAACTACCCTAACCCTAACACGTACCCTAACCCTAACCCCTACCCTAACCCTAACACGTACCCTATTCCTAACCCGTACCCTAAACCGAGCCCTAACCCTAACACTAACCCTAACCCTAACCCTAACCCATACCCTACGCCGTACCCGCACCCCTCCCCGAACCCATACCCTAAGCCGTACCCTAAACCTTACCCTAAGCCTAAACCTAACCCTAGGCTACCCTTGAATGCTTCTGCCTCCAATAGATTTCCTAAGCACTAGTGTTTTAAGGAACAGCTTAAAAAGAGAATCCTAATGTGATTTCTTTGTAATGGGTGTGTTCCTTATCTTATCCCAGTGTCTAAACTCTTCTCCATGGCTGGACCCCCAAATAATATTCCTTTACGTGCTAAGGGGTACCTAGAGAGTTGGATAGGCTTAATAACTACCCTAACCCTAACGCGTACCCTAACCCTAACCCCTACCCTAACCCTAACACGTACCCTAATCCTAACCCGTACCCTAAACCGAGACCTAACCCTATCACTAACACTAACCCTAACCCTAACCCATACTCTACGCCGTACCCGCACCCGTACCCGAACCCGTATCCTAAGCCGTACCCTAACCCTAACCCTAAGCCTAACCCTAACCCTAGGCTACCCTTGACTGCTTCTGCCTCCAATAGATTTCCTAAGCACTAGTGTTTTAAGGAAGAGCTTAAAAAGAGAATCCTAATGTGATTTCTTTATAATGGGTGTGTTCCTTATCTTATCCTAGTGTCTAAACTCTTCTCCATGGCTGGACCCCCAAATAATATTCCTTTACGTGCTAAGGGGTATCTAGAGAGTGGGATAGGTTTAATAACTACCCTAACCCTAACGCGTACCCTAACCCTAACCCCTACCCTAACCCTAACAAGTACCCTAATCCTAACCCGTACCCTAAACCGAGCCCTAACCCTAACACTAACCCTAACCCTAACCCTAACCCATACCCTACGCCGTACCCGAAACCCTCCCCGAACCCGTACCCTAAGCCGTACCCTAAGCCTAACCCTAAGCCTAACCCTAACCCTAGGCTACCCTTGACTGCTTCTGCCTCCAATAGATTTCCTAAGCACTAGTGTTTTAAGGAACAGCTTAAAAAGAGAATCCTAATGTGATTTCTTTGTAATGGGTGTGTTCCTTATCTTATCCCAGTGTCTAAACTCTTCTCCATGGCTGGACCCCCAAATAATATTCCTTTACGTGCTAAGGAGTGTCTAGAGAGTGGGATAGGTTTAATAACTACCCTAACCCTAACGCGTACCCTAACCCTAACCCCTACCCTAACCCTAACACGTACCCTAATCCTAACCCGTACCCTAAACCGAGCCCTAACCCTAACACTAACCCTAACCCTAACCCTAACCCATACCCTACGCCGTACCCGCACCCCTCCCCGAACCCGTATCCTAAGCCGTACCCTAAGCCTAACCCTAAGCCTAAACCTAACCCTAGGCAACCCTTGACTGCTTCTGCCTCCAATAGATTTCCTAAGCACTAGTGTTTTAAGGAACAGCATAAAAAGAGAATCCTAATGTGATTTCTTTATAATGGGTGTGTTCCTTATCTTATCCCAGTGTCTAAACTCTTCTCCATGGCTGGACCCCCAAATAATATTCCTTTACGTGCTAAGGGGTACCTAGAGAGTTGGATAGGCTTAATAACTACCCTAACCCTAACGCGTACCCTAACCCTAACCCCTACCCTAACCCTAACACGTACCCTAATCCTAACCCGTACCCTAAACCGAGACCTAACCCTATCACTAACACTAACCCTAACCCTAACCCATACTCTACGCCGTACCCGCACCCCTACCCGAACCCGTATCCTAAGCCATACCCTAACCCTAACCCTAAGCCTAACCCTAACCCTAGGCTACCCTTGACTGCTTCTGCCTCCAATAGATTTCCTAAGCACTAGTGTTTTAAGGAAGAGCTTAAAAAGAGAATCCTAATGTGATTTCTTTATAATGGGTGTGTTCCTTATCTTATCCTAGTGTCTAAACTCTTCTCCATGGCTGGACCCCCAAATAATATTCCTTTACGTGCTAAGGGGTATCTAGAGAGTGGGATAGGTTTAATAACTACCCTAACCCTAATGCGTACCCTAACCCTAAACCCTACCCTAACCCTAACACGTACCCTAATTCTAACCCGTACCCTAAACCGAGTCCTAACCCTATCACTAACCCTAACCCTAACCCTAACCCATACCCTACGCCGTACCCGCACCCCTCCCCGAATCCGTACCCTAAGCCGTACCCTAACACTAACCCTAAGCCTAACCCTAACCCTAGGCTACCCTTGAATGCTTCTGCCTCCAATAGATTTCCTAAGCACTAGTGTTTTAAGGAACAGCTTAAAAAGAGAATCCTAATGTGATTTCTTTATAATGGGTGTGTTCCGTATCTTATCCTAGTGTCTAAACTCTTCTCCATGGCTGGACCCCCAAATAATATTCCTTTACGTGCTAAGGGGTATCTAGAGAGTGGGATAGGTTTAATAACTACCCTAACCCTAACGCGTACCCTAACCCTAACCCCTACCCTAACCCTAACACGTACCCTAATCCTAACCCGTACCCTAAACCGAGCCCTAACCCTAACACTAACCCTAACCCTAACCCTAACCCATACCCTACGCCGTACCCGCACCCCTCCCCGAACCCGTACCCTAAGCCGTACCCTAAGCCTAACCCTAAGCCTAACCCTAACCCTAGGCTACCCTTGACTGCTTCTGCCTCCAATAGATTTCCTAAGCACTAGTGTTTTAAGGAACAGCTTAAAAAGAGAATCCTAATGTGATTTCTTTATAATGGGTGTGTTCCTTATCTTATCCCAGTGTCTAAATTCTTCTCCATGGCTGGAGCCACAAATAATATACCTTTACGTGCTAAGGGGTGTCTAGAGAGTGGGATAGGTTTAATAACTACCCTAACCCTAACACGTACCCTAACCCTAACCCCTACCCTAAACCTAACACGTACCCTATTCCTAACCCATACCCTAAACCGAGCCCTAACCCTAACACTAACCCTAACCCTAACCCTAACCCATACCCTACGCCGTACCCGCACCCCTCCCCGAACCCGTACCCTAAGCCGTACCCTAAACCTTACCCTAAGCCTAAACCTAACACTAGGCTACCCTTGACTGCTTCTGCCTCCAATAGATTTCCTAAGCACTAGTGTTTTAAGGAACAGCTTAAAAAGAGAATCCTAATGTGATTTCTTTATAATGGGTGTGTTCCTTATCTTATCCCAGTGTCTAAACTCTTCTCCATGGCTGGACCCCCAAATAATATTCCTTTACGTGCTAAGGGGTACCTAGAGAGTTGGATAGGCTTAATAACTACCCTAACCCTAACGCGTACCCTAACCCTAACCCCTACCCTAACCCTAACACGTACCCTAATCCTAACCCGTACCCTAAACCGAGACCTAACCCTATCACTAACACTAACCCTAACCCTAACCCATACTCTACGCCGTACCCGCACCCCTACCCGAACCCGTATCCTAAGCCGTACCCTAAGCCTAACCCTAAGCCTAACCCTAACCCTAGGCTACCCTTGACTGCTTCTGCCTCCAATAGATTTCCTAAGCACTAGTGTTTTAAGGAACAGCTTAAAAAGAGAATCCTAATGTGATTTCTTTATAATGGGTGTGTTCCTTATCTTATCCCAGTGTCTAGACTCTTCTCCATAGCTGGAGCCCCAAATAATATACCTTTACGTGCTAAGGAGTGTCTAGAGAGTGGGATAGGTTTAATAACTACCCTAACCCTAACACGTACCCTAACCCTAACCCCTACCCTAACCCTAACACGTACCCTAATCCTAACCCGTACCCTAAACCGAGACCTAACCCTATCACTAACACTAACCCTAACCCTAACCCATACTCTACGCCGTACCCGCACCCCTACCCGAACCCGTATCCTAAGCCGTACCCTAACCCTAACCCTAAGCCTAACCCTAACCCTAGGCTACCCTTGACTGCTTCTGCCTCCAATAGATTTCCTAAGCACTAGTGTTTTAAGGAAGAGCTTAAAAAGAGAATCCTAATGTGATTTCTTTATAATGGGTGTGTTCCTTATCTTATCCTAGTGTCTAAACTCTTCTCCATGGCTGGACCCCCAAATAATATTCCTTTACGTGCTAAGGGGTATCTAGAGAGTGGGATAGGTTTAATAACTACCCTAACCCTAACGCGTACCCTAACCCTAACCCCTACCCTAACCCTAACAAGTACCCTAATCCTAACCCGTACCCTAAACCGAGCCCTAACCCTAACACTAACCCTAACCCTAACCCTAACCCATACCCTACGCCGTACCCGAAACCCTCCCCGAACCCGTACCCTAAGCCGTACCCTAAGCCTAACCCTAAGCCTAACCCTAACCCTAGGCTACCCTTGACTGCTTCTGCCTCCAATAGATTTCCTAAGCACTAGTGTTTTAAGGAACAGCTTAAAAAGAGAATCCTAATGTGATTTCTTTGTAATGGGTGTGTTCCTTATCTTATCCCAGTGTCTAAACTCTTCTCCATGGCTGGACCCCCAAATAATATTCCTTTACGTGCTAAGGAGTGTCTAGAGAGTGGGATAGGTTTAATAACTACCCTAACCCTAACGCGTACCCTAACCCTAACCCCTACCCTAACCCTAACACGTACCCTAATCCTAACCCGTACCCTAAACCGAGCCCTAACCCTAACACTAACCCTAACCCTAACCCTAACCCATACCCTACGCCGTACCCGCACCCCTCCCCGAACCCGTATCCTAAGCCGTACCCTAAGCCTAACCCTAAGCCTAACCCTAACCCTAGGCTACCCTTGACTGCTTCTGCCTCCAATAGATTTCCTAAGCACTAGTGTTTTAAGGAACAGCATAAAAAGAGAATCCTAATGTGATTTCTTTATAATGGGTGTGTTCCTTATCTTATCCCAGTGTCTAAACTCTTCTCCATGGCTGGACCCCCAAATAATATTCCTTTACGTGCTAAGGGGTACCTAGAGAGTTGGATAGGCTTAATAACTACCCTAACCCTAACGCGTACCCTAACCCTAACCCCTACCCTAACCCTAATACGTACCCTAATCCTAACCCGTACCCTAAACCGAGACCTAACCCTATCACTAACACTAACCCTAACCCTAACCCATACTCTACGCCGTACCCGCACCCCTACCCGAACCCGTATCCTAAGCCGTACCCTAACCCTAACCCTAAGCCTAACCCTAACCCTAGGCTACCCTTGACTGCTTCTGCCTCCAATAGATTTCCTAAGCACTAGTGTTTTAAGGAAGAGCTTAAAAAGAGAATCCTAATGTGATTTCTTTATAATGGGTGTGTTCCTTATCTTATCCTAGTGTCTAAACTCTTCTCCATGGCTGGACCCCCAAATAATATTCCTTTACGTGCTAAGGGGTATCTAGAGAGTGGGATAGGTTTAATAACTACCCTAACCCTAACGCGTACCCTAACCCTAACCCCTACCCTAACCCTAACACGTACCGTAATTCTAACCCGTACCCTAAACCGAGTCCTAACCCTATCACTAACCCTAACCCTAACCCTAACCCATACCCTACGCCGTTCCCGCACCCCTCCCCGAATCCGTACCCTAAGCCGTACCCTAACACTAACCCTAAGCCTAACCCTAACCCTAGGCTACCCTTGAATGCTTCTGCCTCCAATAGATTTCCTAAGCACTAGTGTTTTAAGGAACAGCTTAAAAAGAGAATCCTAATGTGATTTCTTTATAATGGGTGTGTTCCGTATCTTATCCTAGTGTCTAAACTCTTCTCCATGGCTGGACCCCCAAATAATATTCCTTTACGTGCTAAGGGGTATCTAGAGAGTGGGATAGGTTTAATAACTACCCTAACCCTAACGCGTACCCTAACCCTAACCCCTACCCTAACCCTAACACGTACCCTAATCCTAACCCGTACCCTAAACCGAGCCCTAACCCTAACACTAACCCTAACCCTAACCCTAATCCATACCCTACGCCGTACCCGCACCCCTCCCCGAACCCGTACCCTAAGCCGTACCCTAAGCCTAACCCTAAGCCTAACCCTAACCCTAGGCTACCCTTGACTGCTTCTGCCTCCAATAGATTTCCTAAGCACTAGTGTTTTAAGGAACAGCTTAAAAAGAGAATCCTAATGTGATTTCTTTATAATGGGTGTGTTCCTTATCTTATCCCAGTGTCTAAATTCTTCTCCATGGCTGGAGCCCCAAATAATATACCTTTACGTGCTAAGGGGTGTCTAGAGAGTGGGATAGGTTTAATAACTACCCTAACCCTAACACGTACCCTAACCCTAACCCCTACCCTAACCCTAACACGTACCCTATTCCTAACCCGTACCCTAAACCGAGCCCTAACCCTAACACTAACCCTAACCCTAACCCTAACCCATACCCTACGCCGTACCCGCACCCCTCCCCGAACCCATACCCTAAGCCGTACCCTAAACCTTACCCTAAGCCTAAACCTAACCCTAGGCTACCCTTGAATGCTTCTGCCTCCAATAGATTTCCTAAGCACTAGTGTTTTAAGGAACAGCTTAAAAAGAGAATCCTAATGTGATTTCTTTGTAATGGGTGTGTTCCTTATCTTATCCCAGTGTCTAAACTCTTCTCCATGGCTGGACCCCCAAATAATATTCCTTTACGTGCTAAGGGGTACCTAGAGGGTTGGATAGGCTTAATAACTACCCTAACCCTAACGCGTACCCTAACCCTAACCCCTACCCTAACCCTAACACGTACCCTAATCCTAACCCGTACCCTAAACCGAGACCTAACCCTATCACTAACACTAACCCTAACCCTAACCCATACTCTACGCCGTACCCGCACCCGTACCCGAACCCGTATCCTAAGCCGTACCCTAACCCTAACCCTAAGCCTAACCCTAACCCTAGGCTACCCTTGACTGCTTCTGCCTCCAATAGATTTCCTAAGCACTAGTGTTTTAAGGAAGAGCTTAAAAAGAGAATCCTAATGTGATTTCTTTATAATGGGTGTGTTCCTTATCTTATCCTAGTGTCTAAACTCTTCTCCATGGCTGGACCCCCAAATAATATTCCTTTACGTGCTAAGGGGTATCTAGAGAGTGGGATAGGTTTAATAACTACCCTAACCCTAACGCGTACCCTAACCCTAACCCCTACCCTAACCCTAACAAGTACCCTAATCCTAACCCGTACCCTAAACCGAGCCCTAACCCTAACACTAACCCTAACCCTAACCCTAACCCATACCCTACGCCGTACCCGAAACCCTCCCCGAACCCGTACCCTAAGCCGTACCCTAAGCCTAACCCTAAGCCTAACCCTAACCCTAGGCTACCCTTGACTGCTTCTGCCTCCAATAGATTTCCTAAGCACTAGTGTTTTAAGGAACAGCTTAAAAAGAGAATCCTAATGTGATTTCTTTGTAATGGGTGTGTTCCTTATCTTATCCCAGTGTCTAAACTCTTCTCCATGGCTGGACCCCCAAATAATATTCCTTTACGTGCTAAGGAGTGTCTAGAGAGTGGGATAGGTTTAATAACTACCCTATCCCTAACGCGTACCCTAACCCTAACCCCTACCCTAACCCTAACACGTACCCTAATCCTAACCCGTACCCTAAACCGAGCCCTAACCCTAACACTAACCCTAACCCTAACCCTAACCCATACCCTACGCCGTACGCGCACCCCTCCCCGAACCCGTATCCTAAGCCGTACCCTAAGCCTAACCCTAAGCCTAACCCTAACCCTAGGCTACCCTTGACTGCTTCTGCCTCCAATAGATTTCCTAAGCACTACTGTTTTAAGGAACAGCATAAAAAGAGAATCCTAATGTGATTTCTTTATAATGGGTGTGTTCCTTATCTTATCCCAGTGTCTAAACTCTTCTCCATGGCTGGACCCCCAAATAATATTCCTTTACGTGCTAAGGGGTACCTAGAGAGTTGGATAGGCTTAATAACTACCCTAACCCTAACGCGTACCCTAACCCTAACCCCTACCCTAACCCTAACACGTACCCTAATCCTAACCCGTACCCTAAACCGAGACCTAACCCTATCACTAACACTAACCCTAACCCTAACCCATACTCTACGCCGTACCCGCACGCCTACCCGAACCCGTATCCTAAGCCGTACCCTAACCCTAACCCTAAGCCTAACCCTAACCCTAGGCTACCCTTGACTGCTT
Organism: Balaenoptera ricei; assembly: GCF_028023285.1. Taxonomy (NCBI): domain Eukaryota; kingdom Metazoa; phylum Chordata; class Mammalia; order Artiodactyla; family Balaenopteridae; genus Balaenoptera; species Balaenoptera ricei. Next base: position 98,909 of record NW_026777598.1, read on the forward strand.
CTGCCTCCAATAGATTTCCTAAGCACTAGTGTTTTAAGGAAGAGCTTAAAAAGAGAATCCTAATGTGATTTCTTTATAATGGGTGTGTTCCTTATCTTATCCTAGTGTCTAAACTCTTCTCCATGGCTGGACCCCCAAATAATATTCCTTTACGTGCTAAGGGGTATCTAGAGAGTGGGATAGGTTTAATAACTACCCTAACCCTAACGCGTACCCTAACCCTAACCCCTACCCTAACCCTAACAAGTACCCTAATCCTAACCCGTACCCTAAACCGAGCCCTAACCCTAACACTAACCCTAACCCTAACCCTAACCCATACCCTACACCGTACCCGAAACCCTCCCCGAACCCGTACCCTAAGCCGTACCCTAAGCCTAACCCTAAGCCTAACCCTAACCCTAGGCTACCCTTGACTGCTTCTGCCTCCAATAGATTTCCTAAGCACTAGTGTTTTAAGGAACAGCTTAAAAAGAGAATCCTAATGTGATTTCTTTGTAATGGGTGTGTTCCTTATCTTATCCCAGTGTCTAAACTCTTCTCCATGGCTGGACCCCCAAATAATATTCCTTTACGTGCTAAGGAGTGTCTAGAGAGTGGGATAGGTTTAATAACTACCCTAACCCTAACGCGTACCCTAACCCTAACCCCTACCCTAACCCTAACACGTACCCTAATCCTAACCCGTACCCTAAACCGAGCCCTAACCCTAACACTAACCCTAACCCTAACCCTAACCCATACCCTACGCCGTACGCGCACCCCTCCCCGAACCCGTATCCTAAGCCGTACCCTAAGCCTAACCCTAAGCCTAACCCTAACCCTAGGCTACCCTTGACTGCTTCTGCCTCCAATAGATTTCCTAAGCACTAGTGTTTTAAGGAAGAGCTTAAAAAGAGAATCCTAATGTGATTTCTTTATAATGGGTGTGTTCCTTATCTTATCCTAGTGTCTAAACTCTTCTCCATGGCTGGACCCCCAAATAATATTCCTTTACGTGCTAAGGGGTATCTAGAGAGTGGGATAGGTTTAATAACTACCCTAACCCTAACGCGTACCCTAACCCTAACCCCTACCCTAACCCTAACAAGTACCCTAATCCTAACCCGTACCCTAAACCGAGCCCTAACCCTAACACTAACCCTAACCCTAACCCTAACCCATACCCTACGCCGTACCCGAAACCCTCCCCGAACCCGTACCCTAAGCCGTACCCTAAGCCTAACCCTAAGCCTAACCCTAACCCTAGGCTACCCTTGACTGCTTCTGCCTCCAATAGATTTCCTAAGCACTAGTGTTTTAAGGAACAGCTTAAAAAGAGAATCCTAATGTGATTTCTTTGTAATGGGTGTGTTCCTTATCTTATCCCAGTGTCTAAACTCTTCTCCATGGCTGGACCCCCAAATAATATTCCTTTACGTGCTAAGGAGTGTCTAGAGAGTGGGATAGGTTTAATAACTACCCTAACCCTAACGCGTACCCTAACCCTAACCCCTACCCTAACCCTAACACGTACCCTAATCCTAACCCGTACCCTAAACCGAGCCCTAACCCTAACACTAACCCTAACCCTAACCCTAACCCATACCCTACGCCGTACGCGCACCCCTCCCCGAACCCGTATCCTAAGCCGTACCCTAAGCCTAACCCTAAGCCTAACCCTAACCCTAGGCTACCCTTGACTGCTTCTGCCTCCAATAGATTTCCTAAGCACTACTGTTTTAAGGAACAGCATAAAAAGAGAATCCTAATGTGATTTCTTTATAATGGGTGTGTTCCTTATCTTATCCCAGTGTCTAAACTCTTCTCCATGGCTGGACCCCCAAATAATATTCCTTTACGTGCTAAGGGGTACCTAGAGAGTTGGATAGGCTTAATAACTACCCTAACCCTAACGCGTACCCTAACCCTAACCCCTACCCTAACCCTAACACGTACCCTAATCCTAACCCGTACCCTAAACCGAGACCTAACCCTATCACTAACACTAACCCTAACCCTAACCCATACTCTACGCCGTACCCGCACCCCTACCCGAACCCGTATCCTAAGCCGTACCCTAACCCTAACCCTAAGCCTAACCCTAACCCTAGGCTACCCTTGACTGCTTCTGCCTCCAATAGATTTCCTAAGCACTAGTGTTTTAAGGAAGAGCTTAAAAAGAGAATCCTAATGTGATTTCTTTATAATGGGTGTGTTCCTTATCTTATCCTAGTGTCTAAACTCTTCTCCATGGCTGGACCCCCAAATAATATTCCTTTACGTGCTAAGGGGTATCTAGAGAGTGGGATAGGTTTAATAACTACCCTAACCCTAACGCGTACCCTAACCCTAACCCCTACCCTAACCCTAACAAGTACCCTAATCCTAACCCGTACCCTAAACCGAGCCCTAACCCTAACACTAACCCTAACCCTAACCCTAACCCATACCCTACGCCGTACCCGAAACCCTCCCCGAACCCGTACCCTAAGCCGTACCCTAAGCCTAACCCTAAGCCTAACCCTAACCCTAGGCTACCCTTGACTGCTTCTGCCTCCAATAGATTTCCTAAGCACTAGTGTTTTAAGGAACAGCTTAAAAAGAGAATCCTAATGTGATTTCTTTGTAATGGGTGTGTTCCTTATCTTATCCCAGTGTCTAAACTCTTCTCCATGGCTGGACCCCCAAATAATATTCCTTTACGTGCTAAGGAGTGTCTAGAGAGTGGGATAGGTTTAATAACTACCCTAACCCTAACGCGTACCCTAACCCTAACCCCTACCCTAACCCTAACACGTACCCTAATCCTAACCCGTACCCTAAACCGAGCCCTAACCCTAACACTAACCCTAACCCTAACCCTAACCCATACCCTACGCCGTACGCGCACCCCTCCCCGAACCCGTATCCTAAGCCGTACCCTAAGCCTAACCCTAAGCCTAACCCTAACCCTAGGCTACCCTTGACTGCTTCTGCCTCCAATAGATTTCCTAAGCACTAGTGTTTTAAGGAACAGCATAAAAAGAGAATCCTAATGTGATTTCTTTATAATGGGTGTGTTCCTTATCTTATCCCAGTGTCTAAACTCTTCTCCATGGCTGGACCCCCAAATAATATTCCTTTACGTGCTAAGGGGTACCTAGAGAGTTGGATAGGCTTAATAACTACCCTAACCCTAACGCGTACCCTAACCCTAACCCCTACCCTAACCCTAACACGTACCCTAATCCTAACCCGTACCCTAAAGCGAGACCTAACCCTATCACTAACACTAACCCTAACCCTAACCCATACTCTACGCCGTACCCGCACCCCTACCCGAACCCGTATCCTAAGCCGTACCCTAACCCTAACCCTAAGCCTAACCCTAACCCTAGGCTACCCTTGACTGCTTCTGCCTCCAATAGATTTCCTAAGCACTAGTGTTTTAAGGAAGAGCTTAAAAAGAGAATCCTAATGTGATTTCTTTATAATGGGTGTGTTCCTTACCTTATCCTAGTGTCTAAACTCTTCTCCATGGCTGGACCCCCAAATAATATTCCTTTACGTGCTAAGGGGTATCTAGAGAGTGGGATAGGTTTAATAACTACCCTAACCCTAACGCGTACCCTAACCCTAACCCCTACCCTAACCCTAACAAGTACCCTAATCCTAACCCGTACCCTAAACCGAGCCCTAACCCTAACACTAACCCTAACCCTAACCCTAACCCATACCCTACGCCGTACCCGAAACCCTCCCCGAACCCGTACCCTAAGCCGTACCCTAAGCCTAACCCTAAGCCTAACCCTAACCCTAGGCTACCCTTGACTGCTTCTGCCTCCAATAGATTTCCTAAGCACTAGTGTTTTAAGGAACAGCTTAAAAAGAGAATCCTAATGTGATTTCTTTGTAATGGGTGTGTTCCTTATCTTATCCCAGTGTCTAAACTCTTCTCCATGGCTGGACCCCCAAATAATATTCCTTTACGTGCTAAGGAGTGTCTAGAGAGTGGGATAGGTTTAATAACTACCCTAACCCTAACGCGTACCCTAACCCTAACCCCTACCCTAACCCTAACACGTACCCTAATCCTAACCCGTACCCTAAACCGAGCCCTAACCCTAACACTAACCCTAACCCTAACCCTAACCCATACCCTACGCCGTACCCGCACCCCTCCCCGAACCCGTATCCTAAGCCGTACCCTAAGCCTAACCCTAAGCCTAACCCTAACCCTAGGCTACCCTTGACTGCTTCTGCCTCCAATAGATTTCCTAAGCACTAGTGTTTTAAGGAACAGCATAAAAAGAGAATCCTAATGTGATTTCTTTATAATGGGTGTGTTCCTTATCTTATACTAGTGTCTAAACTCTTCTCCATGGCTGGACCCCCAAATAATATTCCTTTACGTGCTAAGGGGTATCTAGAGAGTGGGATAGGTTTAATAACTACCCTATCCCTAACGCGTACCCTAACCCTAACCCCTACCCTAACCCTAACACGTACCCTAATCCTAACCCGTACCCTAAACCGAGCCCTAACCCTAACACTAACCCTAACCCTAACCCTAACCCATACCCTATGCCGTACCCGCACCCCTCCCCGAACCCGTACCCTAAGCCGTACCCTAAGCCTAACCCTAAGCCTAACCCTAACCCTAGGCTACCCTTGACTGCTTCTGCCTCCAATAGATTTCCTAAGCACTAGTGTTTTAAGGAACAGCTTAAAAAGAGAATCCTAATGTGATTTCTTTGTAATGGGTGTGGTCCTTATCCCAGTGTCTAAACTCTTCTCCATGGCTGGACCCCCAAATAATATTCCTTTACGTGCTAAGGAGTGTCTAGAGAGTGGGATAGGTTTAATAACTACCCTAACCCTAACACGTACCCTAACCCTAACCCCTACCCTAACCCTAACACGTACCCTAATCCTAACCCGTACCCTAAACCGAGCCCTAACCCTAACACTAACCCTAACCCTAACCCTAACCCATACCCTACGCCGTACCCGCACCCCTCCCCGAACCCGTATCCTAAGCCGTACCCTAAGCCTAACCCTAAGCCTAACCCTAACCCTAGGCTACCCTTGACTGCTTCTGCCTCCAATAGATTTCCTAAGCACTAGTGTTTTAAGGAACAGCATAAAAAGAGAATCCTAATGTGATTTCTTTATAATGGGTGTGTTCCTTATCTTATCCTAGTGTCTAAACTCTTCTCCATGGCTGGACCCCCAAATAATATTCCTTTACGTGCTAAGTGGTATCTAGAGAGTGGGATAGGTTTAATAACTACCCTAACCCTAACGCGTACCCTAACCCTAACCCCTACCCTAACCCTAACACGTACCCTAATCCTAACCCGTACCCTAAACCGAGCCCTAACCCTAACACTAACCCTAACCCTAACCCTAACCCATACCCTACGCCGTACCCGCACCCCTCCCCGAACCTGTACCCTAAGCCGTATCCTAAGCCTAACCCTAAGCCTAACCCTAACCCTAGGCTACCCTTGACTGCTTCTGCCTCCAATAGATTTCCTAAGCACTAGTGTTTTAAGAAACAGCTTAAAAAGAGAATCCTAATGTGATTTCTTTATAATGGGTGTGTTCCTTATCTTTTCCCAGTGTCTAAACTCTTCTCCATGGCTGGACCCCCAAATAATATTCCTTTACGTGCTAAGGGGTATCTAGAGAGTGGGATAGGTTTAATAACTACCCTAACCCTAACGCGTACCCTAACCCTAAACTCTACCCTAACCCTAACACGTACCCTAATCCTAACCCGTACCCTAAACCGAGCCCTAACCCTATCACTAACCCTAACCCTAACCCTAACCCATACCCTACGCCGTACACGCACCCCTCCCCGAATCCGTACCCTAAGCCGTACCCTAACACTAACCCTAAGCCTAACCCTAACCCTAGGCTACCCTTGAATCCTTCTGCCTCCAATAGATTTCCTAAGCACTAGTGTTTTAAGGAACAGCTTAAAAAGAGAATCCTAATGTGATTTCTTTATAATGGGTGTGTTCCGTATCTTATCCTAGTGTCTAAACTCTTCTCCATGGTTGGACCCCCAAATAATATTCCTTTACGTGCTAAGGGGTATCTAGAGAGTGGGATAGGTTTAATAACTACCCTAACCCTAACGCGTACCCTAACCCTAACCCCTACCCTAACCCTAACACGTACCCTAATCGTAACCCGTACCCTAAACCGAGCCCTAACCCTAACACTAACCCTAACCCTAACCCTAACCCATACCCTACGCCGTACCCGCACCCCTCCCCGAACCCGTACCCTAAGCCGTACCCTAAGCCTAACCCTAAGCCTAACCCTAACCCTAGGCTACCCTTGACTGCTTCTGCCGCCAATAGATTTCCTAAGCACTAGTGTTTTAAGGAACAGCTTAAAAAGAGAATCCTAATGTGATTTCTTTATAATGGGTGTGTTCCTTATCTTATCCCAGTGTCTAGACTCTTCTCCATAGCTGGAGCCCCAAATAATATACCTTTACGTGCTAAGGAGTGTCTAGAGAGTGGGATAGGTTTAATAACTACCCTAACCCTAACACGTACCCTAACCCTAACCCCTACCCTAACCCTAACACGTACCCTATTCCTAACCCGTACCCTAAACCGAGCCCTAACCCTAACACTAACCCTAACCCTAACCCTAACCCATACCCTATGCCGTACCCGCACCCCTCACCGAACCCGTACCCTAAGCCGTACCCTAACCCTAACCCTAAGCCTAACCCTAACCCTAGGCTACCCTTGACTGCTTCTGCATCCAGTAGATTTCCTAAGCACTAGTGTTTTAAGGAACAGCTTAAAAAGAGAATCCTAATGTGATTTCTTTATAATGGGTGTGTTCCTTACCTTATCCCAGTGTCTAAACTCTTCTCCATGGCTGGAACCCCAAATAATATTCCTTTACGTGCTAAGGGGTATCTAGAGAGTGGGATAGGTTTAATAACTACCCTAACCCTAACGCGTACCCTAATCCTAACCCCTACCCTAACACTAACACGTACCCTAATCCTAACCCGTACCCTAAACCGAGCCCTAACCCTATCACTAACCCTAACCCTAACCCTAACGCATACCCTACGCCGTACCCGCACCCCTCCCTGAACCCGTACCCTAAGCCATACCCTAAGCCTAACCCTAAGCCTAACCCTAACCCTAGGCTACCCTTGACTGCTTCTGCCTCCAATAGATTTCCTAAGCACTAGTGTTTTAAGGAACAGCTTAAAAAGAGAATCCTAATGTGATTTCTTTATAATGGGTGTGTTCCTTATCTTATCCCAGTGTCTAGACTCTTCTCCATAGCTGGAGCCCCAAATAATATACCTTTACGTGCTAAGGAGTGTCTAGAGAGTGGCATAGGTTTAATAACTACCCTAACCCTAACACGTACCCTAACCCTAACCCCTACCCTAACCCTAACACGTACCCTATTCCTAACCCGTACCCTAAACCGAGCCCTAACCCTATCACTAACCCTAACCCTAACCCTAATCCATACCCTACGCCGTACCCGCACCCCTCCCCGAACCCGCACCCTAAGCCGTACCCTAAGCCTAACCCTAAGCCTAACCCTAACCCTAGGCTACCCTTGACTGCTTCTGCCTCCAATAGATTTCCTAAGCACTAGTGTTTTAAGGAACAGCATAAAAAGAGAATCCTAATGTGATTTCTTTATAATGGGTGTGTTCCTTATCTTATCCTAGTGTCTAAACTCTTCTCCATGGCTGGACCCCCAAATAATATTCCTTTACGTGCTAAGGGGTATCTAGAGAGTGGGATAGGTTTAATAACTACCCTAACCCTAACGCGTACCCTAACCCTAACCCCTACCCTAACCCTAACACGTACCCTAATCCTAACCCGTACCCTAAACCGAGCCCTAACCCTAACACTAACCCTAACCCTAACCCTAACCCATACCCTACGCCGTACCCGCACCCCTCCCCGAACCCGTACCCTAAGCCGTACCCTAAGCCTAACCCTAAGCCTAACCCTAACCCTAGGCTACCCTTGACTGCTTCTGCCTCCAATAGATTTCCTAAGCACTAGTGTTTTAAGGAACAGCATAAAAAGAGAATCCTAATGTGATTTCTTTATAATGGGTGTGTTCCTTATCTTATCCTAGTGTCTAAACTCTTCTCCATGGCTGGACCCCCAAATAATATTCCTTTACGTGCTAAGGGGTATCTAGAGAGTGGGATAGGTTTAATAACTACCCTAACCCTAACGCGTACCCTAACCCTAACCCCTACCCTAACCCTAACACGTACCCTAATCCTAACCCGTACCCTAAACCGAGCCCTAACCCTAACACTAACCCTAACCCTAACCCTAACCCATACCCTACGCCGTACCCGCACCCCTCCCCGAACCCGTACCCTAAGCCGTACCCTAAGCCTAACCCTAAGCCTAACCCTAACCCTAGGCTACCCTTGACTGCTTCTGCCTCCAATAGATTTCCTAAGCACTAGTGTTTTAAGGAACAGCTTAAAAAGAGAATCCTAATGTGATTTCTTTATAATGGGTGTGTTCCTTATCTTATCCCAGTGTCTAAATTCTTCTCCATGGCTGGAGCCCCAAATAATATACCTTTACGTGCTAAGGGGTGTCTAGAGAGTGGGATAGGTTTAATAACTACCCTAACCCTAACACGTACCCTAACCCTAACCCCTACCCTAACCCTAACACGTACCCTATTCCTAACCCGTACCCTAAACCGAGCCCTAACCCTAACACTAACCCTAACCCTAACCCTAACCCATACCCTACGCCGTACCCGCACCCCTCCCCGAACCCGTACCCTAAGCCGTACCCTAAACCTTACCCTAAGCCTAAACCTAACACTAGGCTACCCTTGACTGCTTCTGCCTCCAATAGATTTCCTAAGCACTAGTGTTTTAAGGAACAGCTTAAAAAGAGAATCCTAATGTGATTTCTTTATAATGGGTGTGTTCCTTATCTTATCCCAGTGTCTAAACTCTTCTCCATGGCTGGACCCCCAAATAATATTCCTTTACGTGCTAAGGGGTACCTAGAGAGTTGGATAGGCTTAATAACTACCCTAACCCTAACGCGTACCCTAACCCTAACCCCTACCCTAACCCTAACACGTACCCTAATCCTAACCCGTACCCTAAACCGAGACCTAACCCTATCACTAACACTAACCCTAACCCTAACCCATACTCTACGCCGTACCCGCACCCCTACCCGAACCCGTATCCTAAGCCGTACCCTAACCCTAACCCTAAGCCTAACCCTAACCCTAGGCTACCCTTGACTGCTTCTGCCTCCAATAGATTTCCTAAGCACTAGTGTTTTAAGGAAGAGCTTAAAAAGAGAATCCTAATGTGATTTCTTTATAATGGGTGTGTTCCTTATCTTATCCTAGTGTCTAAACTCTTCTCCATGGCTGGACCCCCAAATAATATTCCTTTACGTGCTAAGGGGTATCTAGAGAGTGGGATAGGTTTAATAACTACCCTAACCCTAACGCGTACCCTAACCCTAACCCCTACCCTAACCCTAACAAGTACCCTAATCCTAACCCGTACCCTAAACCGAGCCCTAACCCTAACACTAACCCTAACCCTAACCCTAACCCATACCCTACGCCGTACCCGAAACCCTCCCCGAACCCATACCCTAAGCCGTACCCTAAGCCTAACCCTAAGCCTAACCCTAACCCTAGGCTACCCTTGACTGCTTCTGCCTCCAATAGATTTCCTAAGCACTAGTGTTTTAAGGAACAGCTTAAAAAGAGAATCCTAATGTGATTTCTTTGTAATGGGTGTGTTCCTTATCTTATCCCAGTGTCTAAACTCTTCTCCATGGCTGGACCCCCAAATAATATTCCTTTACGTGCTAAGGAGTGTCTAGAGAGTGGGATAGGTTTAATAACTACCCTAACCCTAACGCGTACCCTAACCCTAACCCCTACCCTAACCCTAACACGTACCCTAATCCTAACCCGTACCCTAAACCGAGCCCTAACCCTAACACTAACCCTAACCCTAACCCTAACCCATACCCTACGCCGTACCCGCACCCCTCCCCGAACCCGTATCCTAAGCCGTACCCTAAGCCTAACCCTAAGCCTAAACCTAACCCTAGGCTACCCTTGACTGCTTCTGCCTCCAATAGATTTCCTAAGCACTAGTGTTTTAAGGAACAGCATAAAAAGAGAATCCTAATGTGATTTCTTTATAATGGGTGTGTTCCTTATCTTATCCCAGTGTCTAAACTCTTCTCCATGGCTGGACCCCCAAATAATATTCCTTTACGTGCTAAGGGGTACCTAGAGAGTTGGATAGGCTTAATAACTACCCTAACCCTAACGCGTACCCTAACCCTAACCCCTACCCTAACCCTAACACGTACCCTAATCCTAACCCGTACCCTAAACCGAGCCCTAACCCTAACACTAACCCTAACCCTAACCCTAACCCATACCCTACGCCGTACCCGCACCCCTCCCCGAACCCGTACCCTAAGCCGTACCCTAAGCCTAACCCTAAGCCTAACCCTAACCCTAGGCTACCCTTGACTGCTTCTGCCTCCAATAGATTTCCTAAGCACTAGTGTTTTAAGGAACAGCTTAAAAAGAGAATCCTAATGTGATTTCTTTATAATGGGTGTGTTCCTTATCTTATCCCAGTGTCTAAATTCTTCTCCATGGCTGGAGCCCCAAATAATATACCTTTACGTGCTAAGGGGTGTCTAGAGAGTGGGATAGGTTTAATAACTACCCTAACCCTAACACGTACCCTAACCCTAACCCCTACCCTAACCCTAACACGTACCCTATTCCTAACCCGTACCCTAAACCGAGCCCTAACCCTAACACTAACCCTAACCCTAACCCTAACCCATACCCTACGCCGTACCCGCACCCCTCCCCGAACCCGTACCCTAAGCCGTACCCTAAACCTTACCCTAAGCCTAAACCTAACACTAGGCTACCCTTGACTGCTTCTGCCTCCAATAGATTTCCTAAGCACTAGTGTTTTAAGGAACAGCTTAAAAAGAGAATCCTAATGTGATTTCTTTATAATGGGTGTGTTCCTTATCTTATCCCAGTGTCTAAACTCTTCTCCATGGCTGGACCCCCAAATAATATTCCTTTACGTGCTAAGGGGTACCTAGAGAGTTGGATAGGCTTAATAACTACCCTAACCCTAACGCGTACCCTAACCCTAACCCCTACCCTAACCCTAACACGTACCCTAATCCTAACCCGTACCCTAAACCGAGACCTAACCCTATCACTAACACTAACCCTAACCCTAACCCATACTCTACGCCGTACCCGCACCCCTACCCGAACCCGTATCCTAAGCCGTACCCTAACCCTAACCCTAAGCCTAACCCTAACCCTAGGCTACCCTTGACTGCTTCTGCCTCCAATAGATTTCCTAAGCACTAGTGTTTTAAGGAAGAGCTTAAAAAGAGAATCCTAATGTGATTTCTTTATAATGGGTGTGTTCCTTATCTTATCCTAGTGTCTAAACTCTTCTCCATGGCTGGACCCCCAAATAATATTCCTTTACGTGCTAAGGGGTATCTAGAGAGTGGGATAGGTTTAATAACTACCCTAACCCTAACGCGTACCCTAACCCTAACCCCTACCCTAACCCTAACAAGTACCCTAATCCTAACCCGTACCCTAAACCGAGCCCTAACCCTAACACTAACCCTAACCCTAACCCTAACCCATACCCTACGCCGTACCCGAAACCCTCCCCGAAACCATACCCTAAGCCGTACCCTAAGCCTAACCCTAAGCCTAACCCTAACCCTAGGCTACCCTTGACTGCTTCTGCCTCCAATAGATTTCCTAAGCACTAGTGTTTTAAGGAACAGCTTAAAAAGAGAATCCTAATGTGATTTCTTTGTAATGGGTGTGTTCCTTATCTTATCCCAGTGTCTAAACTCTTCTCCATGGCTGGACCCCCAAATAATATTCCTTTACGTGCTAAGGAGTGTCTAGAGAGTGGGATAGGTTTAATAACTACCCTAACCCTAACGCGTACCCTAACCCTAACCCCTACCCTAACCCTAACACGTACCCTAATCCTAACCCGTACCCTAAACCGAGCCCTAACCCTAACACTAACCCTAACCCTAACCCTAACCCCTACCCTACGCCGTACCCGCACCCCTCCCCGAACCCGTATCCTAAGCCGTACCCTAAGCCTAACCCTAAGCCTAAACCTAACCCTAGGCTACCCTTGACTGCTTCTGCCTCCAATAGATTTCCTAAGCACTAGTGTTTTAAGGAACAGCATAAAAAGAGAATCCTAATGTGATTTCTTTATAATGGGTGTGTTCCTTATCTTATCCCAGTGTCTAAACTCTTCTCCATGGCTGGACCCCCAAATAATATTCCTTTACGTGCTAAGGGGTACCTAGAGAGTTGGATAGGCTTAATAACTACCCTAACCCTAACGCGTACCCTAACCCTAACCCCTACCCTAACCCTAACACGTACCCTAATCCTAACCCGTACCCTAAACGAGACCTAACCCTATCACTAACACTAACACTAACCCTAACCCATACTCTACGCCGTACCCGCACCCCTACCCGAACCCGTATCCTAAGCCGTACCCTAACCCTAACCCTAAGCCTAACCCTAACATTAGGCTACCCTTGACTGCTTCTGCCTCCAATAGATTTCCTAAGCACTAGTGTTTTAAGGAAGAGCTTAAAAGAGAATCCTAATGTGATTTCTTTATAATGGGTGTGTTCCTTATCTTATCCTAGTGTCTAAACTCTTCTCCATGGCTGGACCCCCAAATAATATTCCTTTACGTGCTAAGGGGTATCTAGAGAGTGGGATAGGTTTAATAACTACCCTAACCCTAACGCGTACCCTAACCCTAACCCCTACCCTAACCCTAACACGTACCCTAATTCTAACCCGTACCCTAAACCGAGTCCTAACCCTATCACTAACCCTAACCCTAACCCTAACCCATACCCTACGCCGTACCCACACCCCTCCCCGAATCCGTACCCTAAGCCGTACCCTAACACTAACCCTAAGCCTAACACTAACCCTAGGCTACCCTTGAATGCTTCTGCCTCCAATAGATTTCCTAAGCACTAGTGTTTTAAGGAACAGCTTAAAAAGAGAATCCTAATGTGATTTCTTTATAATGGGTGTGTTCCGTATCTTATCCTAGTGTCTAAACTCTTCTCCATGGCTGGACCCCCAAATAATATTCCTTTACGTGCTAAGGGGTATCTAGAGAGTGGGATAGGTTTAATAACTACCCTAACCCTAACGCGTACCCTAACCCTAACCCCTACCCTAACCCTAACACGTACCCTAATCCTAATCCGTACCCTAAACCGAGCCCTAACCCTAACACTAACCCTAACCCTAACCCTAACCCATACCCTACGCCGTACCCGCACCCCTCCCCAAACCCGTACCCTAAGCCGTACCCTAAGCCTAACCCTAAGCCTAACCCTAACCCTAGGCTACCCTTGACTGCTTCTGCCTCCAATAGATTTCCTAAGCACTAGTGTTTTAAGAAACAGCTTAAAAGAGAATCCTAATGTGATTTCTTTATAATGGGTGTGTTCCTTATCTTATCCCAGTGTCTAGACTCTTCTCCATAGCTGGAGCCCCAAATAATATACCTTTACGTGCTAAGGATTGTCTAGAGAGTGGGATAGGTTTAATAACTACCCTAACCCTAACACGTACCCTAACCCTAACCCCTACCCTAACCCTAACACGTACCCTAATCCTAACCCGTACCCTAAACCGAGACCTAACCCTATCACTAACACTAACCCTAACCCTAACCCATACTCTACGCCGTACCCGCACCCCTACCCGAACCCGTATCCTAAGCCGTACCCTAACCCTAACCCTAAGCCTAACCCTAACCCTAGGCTACCCTTGACTGCTTCTGCCTCCAATAGATTTCCTAAGCACTAGTGTTTTAAGGAAGAGCTTAAAAAGAGAATCCTAATGTGATTTCTTTATAATGGGTGTGTTCCTTATCTTATCCTAGTGTCTAAACTCTTCTCCATGGCTGGACCCCCAAATAATATTCCTTTACGTGCTAAGGGGTATCTAGAGAGTGGATAGGTTTAATAACTACCCTAACCCTAACGCGTACCCTAACCCTAACCCCTACCCTAACCCTAACAAGTACCCTAATCCTAACCCGTACCCTAAACCGAGCCCTAACCCTAACACTAACCCTAACCCTAACCCTAACCCATACCCTACGCCGTACCCGAAACCCTCCCCGAACCCGTACCCTAAGCCGTACCCTAAGCCTAACCCTAAGCCTAACCCTAACCCTAGGCTACCCTTGACTGCTTCTGCCTCCAATAGATTTCCTAAGCACTAGTGTTTTAAGGAACAGCTTAAAAAGAGAATCCTAATGTGATTTCTTTGTAATGGGTGTGTTCCTTATCTTATCCCAGTGTCTAAACTCTTCTCCATGGCTGGACCCCCAAATAATATTCCTTTACGTGCTAAGGAGTGTCTAGAGAGTGGGATAGGTTTAATAACTACCCTAACCCTAACGCGTACCCTAACCCTAACCCCTACCCTAACCCTAACACGTACCCTAATCCTAACCCGTACCCTAAACCGAGCCCTAACCCTAACACTAACCCTAACCCTAACCCTAACCCATACCTACGCCGTACCCGCACCCCTCCCCGAACCCGTATCCTAAGCCGTACCCTAAGCCTAACCCTAAGCCTAACCCTAACCCTAGGCTACCCTTGACTGCTTCTGCCTCCAATAGATTTCCTAAGCACTAGTGTTTTAAGGAACAGCATAAAAAGAGAATCCTAATGTGATTTCTTTATAATGGGTGTGTTCCTTATCTTATCCCAGTGTCTAAACTCTTCTCCATGGCTGGACCCCCAAATAATATTCCTTTACGTGCTAAGGGGTACCTAGAGAGTTGGATAGGCTTAATAACTACCCTAACCCTAACGCGTACCCTAACCCTAACCCCTACCCTAACCCTAATACGTACCCTAATCCTAACCCGTACCCTAAACCGAGACCTAACCCTATCACTAACACTAACCCTAACCCTAACCCATACTCTACGCCGTACCCGCACCCCTACCCGAACCCGTATCCTAAGCCGTACCCTAACCCTAACCCTAAGCCTAACCCTAACCCTAGGCTACCCTTGACTGCTTCTGCCTCCAATAGATTTCCTAAGCACTAGTGTTTTAAGGAAGAGCTTAAAAAGAGAATCCTAATGTGATTTCTTTATAATGGGTGTGTTCCTGATCTTATCCTAGTGTCTAAACTCTTCTCCATGGCTGGACCCCCAAATAATATTCCTTTACGTGCTAAGGGGTATCTAGAGAGTGGGATAGGTTTAATAACTACCCTAACCCTAACGCGTACCCTAACCCTAACCCCTACCCTAACCCTAACACGTACCCTAATTCTAACCCGTACCCTAAACCGAGTCCTAACCCTATCACTAACCCTAACCCTAACCCTAACCCATACCCTACGCCGTTCCCGCACCCCTCCCCGAATCCGTACCCTAAGCCGTACCCTAACACTAACCCTAAGCCTAACCCTAACCCTAGGCTACCCTTGAATGCTTCTGCCTCCAATAGATTTCCTAAGCACTAGTGTTTTAAGGAACAGCTTAAAAAGAGAATCCTCATGTGATTTCTTTATAATGGGTGTGTTCCGTATCTTATCCTAGTGTCTAAACTCTTCTCCATGGCTGGACCCCCAAATAATATTCCTTTACGTGCTAAGGGGTATCTAGAGAGTGGGATAGGTTTAATAACTACCCTAACCCTAACGCGTACCCTAACCCTAACCCCTACCCTAACCCTAACACGTACCCTAATCCTAACCCGTACCCTAAACCGAGCCCTAACCCTAACACTAACCCTAACCCTAACCCTAACCCATACCCTACGCCGTACCCGCACCCCTCCCCGAACCCGTACCCTAAGCCGTACCCTAAGCCTAACCCTAAGCCTAACCCTAACCCTAGGCTACCCTTGACTGCTTCTGCCTCCAATAGATTTCCTAAGCACTAGTGTTTTAAGGAACAGCTTAAAAAGAGAATCCTAATGTGATTTCTTTATAATGGGTGTGTTCCTTATCTTATCCCAGTGTCTAAATTCTTCTCCATGGCTGGAGCCCCAAATAATATACCTTTACGTGCTAAGGGGTGTCTAGAGAGTGGGATAGGTTTAATAACTACCCTAACCCTAACACGTACCCTAACCCTAACCCCTACCCTAACCCTAACACGTACCCTATTCCTAACCCGTACCCTAAACCGAGCCCTAACCCTAACACTAACCCTAACCCTAACCCTAACCCATACCCTACGCCGTACCCGCACCCCTCCCCGAACCCATACCCTAAGCCGTACCCTAAACCTTACCCTAAGCCTAAACCTAACCCTAGGCTACCCTTGAATGCTTCTGCCTCCAATAGATTTCCTAAGCACTAGTGTTTTAAGGAACAGCTTAAAAAGAGAATCCTAATGTGATTTCTTTGTAATGGGTGTGTTCCTTATCTTATCCCAGTGTCTAAACTCTTCTCCATGGCTGGACCCCCAAATAATATTCCTTTACGTGCTAAGGGGTACCTAGAGAGTTGGATAGGCTTAATAACTACCCTAACCCTAACGCGTACCCTAACCCTAACCCCTACCCTAACCCTAACACGTACCCTAATCCTAACCCGTACCCTAAACCGAGACCTAACCCTATCACTAACACTAACCCTAACCCTAACCCATACTCTACGCCGTACCCGCACCCGTACCCGAACCCGTATCCTAAGCCGTACCCTAACCCTAACCCTAAGCCTAACCCTAACCCTAGGCTACCCTTGACTGCTTCTGCCTCCAATAGATTTCCTAAGCACTAGTGTTTTAAGGAAGAGCTTAAAAAGAGAATCCTAATGTGATTTCTTTATAATGGGTGTGTTCCTTATCTTATCCTAGTGTCTAAACTCTTCTCCATGGCTGGACCCCCAAATAATATTCCTTTACGTGCTAAGGGGTATCTAGAGAGTGGGATAGGTTTAATAACTACCCTAACCCTAACGCGTACCCTAACCCTAACCCCTACCCTAACCCTAACAAGTACCCTAATCCTAACCCGTACCCTAAACCGAGCCCTAACCCT
Organism: Balaenoptera ricei; assembly: GCF_028023285.1. Classification (NCBI taxonomy): domain Eukaryota; kingdom Metazoa; phylum Chordata; class Mammalia; order Artiodactyla; family Balaenopteridae; genus Balaenoptera; species Balaenoptera ricei. The sequence continues at coordinate 116,068 of NW_026777598.1, forward strand.
AACACTAACCCTAACCCTAACCCTAACCCATACCCTACGCCGTACCCGAAACCCTCCCCGAACCCGTACCCTAAGCCGTACCCTAAGCCTAACCCTAAGCCTAACCCTAACCCTAGGCTACCCTTGACTGCTTCTGCCTCCAATAGATTTCCTAAGCACTAGTGTTTTAAGGAACAGCTTAAAAAGAGAATCCTAATGTGATTTCTTTGTAATGGGTGTGTTCCTTATCTTATCCCAGTGTCTAAACTCTTCTCCATGGCTGGACCCCCAAATAATATTCCTTTACGTGCTAAGGAGTGTCTAGAGAGTGGGATAGGTTTAATAACTACCCTAACCCTAACGCGTACCCTAACCCTAACCCCTACCCTAACCCTAACACGTACCCTAATCCTAACCCGTACCCTAAACCGAGCCCTAACCCTAACACTAACCCTAACCCTAACCCTAACCCATACCCTACGCCGTACGCGCACCCCTCCCCGAACCCGTATCCTAAGCCGTACCCTAAGCCTAACCCTAAGCCTAACCCTAACCCTAGGCTACCCTTGACTGCTTCTGCCTCCAATAGATTTCCTAAGCACTAGTGTTTTAAGGAACAGCATAAAAAGAGAATCCTAATGTGATTTCTTTATAATGGGTGTGTTCCTTATCTTATCCCAGTGTCTAAACTCTTCTCCATGGCTGGACCCCCAAATAATATTCCTTTACGTGCTAAGGGGTACCTAGAGAGTTGGATAGGCTTAATAACTACCCTAACCCTAACGCGTACCCTAACCCTAACCCCTACCCTAACCCTAACACGTACCCTAATCCTAACCCGTACCCTAAACCGAGCCCTAACCCTAACACTAACCCTAACCCTAACCCTAACCCCTACCCTACGCCGTACCCGCACCCCTCCCCGAACCCGTATCCTAAGCCGTACCCTAAGCCTAACCCTAAGCCTAAACCTAACCCTAGGCTACCCTTGACTGCTTCTGCCTCCAATAGATTTCCTAAGCACTAGTGTTTTAAGGAACAGCATAAAAAGAGAATCCTAATGTGATTTCTTTATAATGGGTGTGTTCCTTATCTTATCCCAGTGTCTAAACTCTTCTCCATGGCTGGACCCCCAAATAATATTCCTTTACGTGCTAAGGGGTACCTAGAGAGTTGGATAGGCTTAATAACTACCCTAACCCTAACACGTACCCTAACCCTAACCCCTACCCTAACCCTAACACTACCCTATTCCTAACCCGTACCCTAAACCGAGCCCTAACCCTATCACTAACCCTAACCCTAACCCTAATCCATACCCTACGCCGTACCCGCACCCCTCCCCGAACCCGCACCCTAAGCCGTACCCTAAGCCTAACCCTAAGCCTAACCCTAACCCTAGGCTACCCTTGACTGCTTCTGCCTCCAATAGATTTCCTAAGCACTAGTGTTTTAAGGAACAGCATAAAAAGAGAATCCTAATGTGATTTCTTTATAATGGGTGTGTTCCTTATCTTATCCTAGTGTCTAAACTCTTCTCCATGGCTGGACCCCCAAATAATATTCCTTTACGTGCTAAGGGGTATCTAGAGAGTGGGATAGGTTTAATAACTACCCTAACCCTAATGCGTACCCTAACCCTAAACCCTACCCTAACCCTAACACGTACCCTAATTCTAACCCGTACCCTAAACCGAGTCCTAACCCTATCACTAACCCTAACCCTAACCCTAACCCATACCCTACGCCGTACCCGCACCCCTCCCCGAATCCGTACCCTAAGCCGTACCCTAACACTAACCCTAAGCCTAACCCTAACCCTAGGCTACCCTTGAATGCTTCTGCCTCCAATAGATTTCCTAAGCACTAGTGTTTTAAGGAACAGCTTAAAAAGAGAATCCTAATGTGATTTCTTTATAATGGGTGTGTTCCTTATCTTATCCTAGTGTCTAAACTCTTCTCCATGGCTGGACCCCCAAATAATATTCCTTTACGTGCTAAGGGGTATCTAGAGAGTGGGATAGGTTTAATAACTACCCTAACCCTAACGCGTACCCTAACCCTAACCCCTACCCTAACCCTAACACGTACCCTAATCCTAACCCGTACCCTAAACCGAGCCCTAACCCTAACACTAACCCTAACCCTAACCCTAACCCATACCCTACGCCGTACCCGCACCCCTCCCCGAACCCGTACCCTAAGCCGTACCCTAAGCCTAACCCTAAGCCTAACCCTAACCCTAGGCTACCCTTGACTGCTTCTGCCTCCAATAGATTTCCTAAGCACTAGTGTTTTAAGGAACAGCTTAAAAAGAGAATCCTAATGTGATTTCTTTATAATGGGTGTGTTCCTTATCTTATCCCAGTGTCTAAATTCTTCTCCATGGCTGGAGCCCCAAATAATATACCTTTACGTGCTAAGGGGTGTCTAGAGAGTGGGATAGGTTTAATAACTACCCTAACCCTAACACGTACCCTAACCCTAACCCCTACCCTAACCCTAACACGTACCCTATTCCTAACCCGTACCCTAAACCGAGCCCTAACCCTAACACTAACCCTAACCCTAACCCTAACCCATACCCTACGCCGTACCCGCACCCCTCCCCGAACCCGTACCCTAAGCCGTACCCTAAACCTTACCCTAAGCCTAAACCTAACACTAGGCTACCCTTGACTGCTTCTGCCTCCAATAGATTTCCTAAGCACTAGTGTTTTAAGGAACAGCTTAAAAAGAGAATCCTAATGTGATTTCTTTATAATGGGTGTGTTCCTTATCTTATCCCAGTGTCTAAACTCTTCTCCATGGCTGGACCCCCAAATAATATTCCTTTACGTGCTAAGGGGTACCTAGAGAGTTGGATAGGCTTAATAACTACCCTAACCCTAACGCGTACCCTAACCCTAACCCCTACCCTAACCCTAACACGTACCCTAATCCTAACCCGTACCCTAAACCGAGACCTAACCCTATCACTAACACTAACCCTAACCCTAACCCATACTCTACGCCGTACCCGCACCCCTACCCGAACCCGTATCCTAAGCCGTACCCTAACCCTAACCCTAAGCCTAACCCTAACCCTAGGCTACCCTTGACTGCTTCTGCCTCCAATAGATTTCCTAAGCACTAGTGTTTTAAGGAAGAGCTTAAAAAGAGAATCCTAATGTGATTTCTTTATAATGGGTGTGTTCCTTATCTTATCCTAGTGTCTAAACTCTTCTCCATGGCTGGACCCCCAAATAATATTCCTTTACGTGCTAAGGGGTATCTAGAGAGTGGGATAGGTTTAATAACTACCCTAACCCTAACGCGTACCCTAACCCTAACCCCTACCCTAACCCTAACAAGTACCCTAATCCTAACCCGTACCCTAAACCGAGCCCTAACCCTAACACTAACCCTAACCCTAACCCTAACCCATACCCTACGCCGTACCCGAAACCCTCCCCGAACCCATACCCTAAGCCGTACCCTAAGCCTAACCCTAAGCCTAACCCTAACCCTAGGCTACCCTTGACTGCTTCTGCCTCCAATAGATTTCCTAAGCACTAGTGTTTTAAGGAACAGCTTAAAAAGAGAATCCTAATGTGATTTCTTTGTAATGGGTGTGTTCCTTATCTTATCCCAGTGTCTAAACTCTTCTCCATGGCTGGACCCCCAAATAATATTCCTTTACGTGCTAAGGAGTGTCTAGAGAGTGGGATAGGTTTAATAACTACCCTAACCCTAACGCGTACCCTAACCCTAACCCCTACCCTAACCCTAACACGTACCCTAATCCTAACCCGTACCCTAAACCGAGCCCTAACCCTAACACTAACCCTAACCCTAACCCTAACCCATACCCTACGCCGTACCCGCACCCCTCCCCGAACCCGTATCCTAAGCCGTACCCTAAGCCTAACCCTAAGCCTAAACCTAACCCTAGGCTACCCTTGACTGCTTCTGCCTCCAATAGATTTCCTAAGCACTAGTGTTTTAAGGAACAGCATAAAAAGAGAATCCTAATGTGATTTCTTTATAATGGGTGTGTTCCTTATCTTATCCCAGTGTCTAAACTCTTCTCCATGGCTGGACCCCCAAATAATATTCCTTTACGTGCTAAGGGGTACCTAGAGAGTTGGATAGGCTTAATAACTACCCTAACCCTAACGCGTACCCTAACCCTAACCCCTACCCTAACCCTAACACGTACCCTAATCCTAACCCGTACCCTAAACCGAGCCCTAACCCTAACACTAACCCTAACCCTAACCCTAACCCATACCCTACGCCGTACCCGCACCCCTCCCCGAACCCGTACCCTAAGCCGTACCCTAAACCTTACCCTAAGCCTAAACCTAACACTAGGCTACCCTTGACTGCTTCTGCCTCCAATAGATTTCCTAAGCACTAGTGTTTTAAGGAACAGCTTAAAAAGAGAATCCTAATGTGATTTCTTTATAATGGGTGTGTTCCTTATCTTATCCCAGTGTCTAAACTCTTCTCCATGGCTGGACCCCCAAATAATATTCCTTTACGTGCTAAGGGGTACCTAGAGAGTTGGATAGGCTTAATAACTACCCTAACCCTAACGCGTACCCTAACCCTAACCCCTACCCTAACCCTAACACGTACCCTAATCCTAACCCGTACCCTAAACCGAGACCTAACCCTATCACTAACACTAACCCTAACCCTAACCCATACTCTACGCCGTACCCGCACCCCTACCCGAACCCGTATCCTAAGCCGTACCCTAACCCTAACCCTAAGCCTAACCCTAACCCTAGGCTACCCTTGACTGCTTCTGCCTCCAATAGATTTCCTAAGCACTAGTGTTTTAAGGAAGAGCTTAAAAAGAGAATCCTAATGTGATTTCTTTATAATGGGTGTGTTCCTTATCTTATCCTAGTGTCTAAACTCTTCTCCATGGCTGGACCCCCAAATAATATTCCTTTACGTGCTAAGGGGTATCTAGAGAGTGGGATAGGTTTAATAACTACCCTAACCCTAACGCGTACCCTAACCCTAACCCCTACCCTAACCCTAACAAGTACCCTAATCCTAACCCGTACCCTAAACCGAGCCCTAACCCTAACACTAACCCTAACCCTAACCCTAACCCATACCCTACGCCGTACCCGAAACCCTCCCCGAACCCATACCCTAAGCCGTACCCTAAGCCTAACCCTAAGCCTAACCCTAACCCTAGGCTACCCTTGACTGCTTCTGCCTCCAATAGATTTCCTAAGCACTAGTGTTTTAAGGAACAGCTTAAAAAGAGAATCCTAATGTGATTTCTTTGTAATGGGTGTGTTCCTTATCTTATCCCAGTGTCTAAACTCTTCTCCATGGCTGGACCCCCAAATAATATTCCTTTACGTGCTAAGGAGTGTCTAGAGAGTGGGATAGGTTTAATAACTACCCTAACCCTAACGCGTACCCTAACCCTAACCCCTACCCTAACCCTAACACGTACCCTAATCCTAACCCGTACCCTAAACCGAGCCCTAACCCTAACACTAACCCTAACCCTAACCCTAACCCATACCCTACGCCGTACCCGCACCCCTCCCCGAACCCGTATCCTAAGCCGTACCCTAAGCCTAACCCTAAGCCTAAACCTAACCCTAGGCTACCCTTGACTGCTTCTGCCTCCAATAGATTTCCTAAGCACTAGTGTTTTAAGGAACAGCATAAAAAGAGAATCCTAATGTGATTTCTTTATAATGGGTGTGTTCCTTATCTTATCCCAGTGTCTAAACTCTTCTCCATGGCTGGACCCCCCAAATAATATTCCTTTACGTGCTAAGGGGTACCTAGAGAGTTGGATAGGCTTAATAACTACCCTAACCCTAACGCGTACCCTAACCCTAACCCCTACCCTAACCCTAACACGTACCCTAATCCTAACCCGTACCCTAAACCGAGCCCTAACCCTAACACTAACCCTAACCCTAACCCTAACCCATACCCTACGCCGTACCCGCACCCCTCCCCGAACCCGTACCCTAAGCCGTACCCTAAGCCTAACCCTAAGCCTAACCCTAACCCTAGGCTACCCTTGACTGCTTCTGCCTCCAATAGATTTCCTAAGCACTAGTGTTTTAAGGAACAGCTTAAAAAGAGAATCCTAATGTGATTTCTTTATAATGGGTGTGTTCCTTATCTTATCCCAGTGTCTAAATTCTTCTCCATGGCTGGAGCCCCAAATAATATACCTTTACGTGCTAAGGGGTGTCTAGAGAGTGGGATAGGTTTAATAACTACCCTAACCCTAACACGTACCCTAACCCTAACCCCTACCCTAACCCTAACACGTACCCTATTCCTAACCCGTACCCTAAACCGAGCCCTAACCCTAACACTAACCCTAACCCTAACCCTAACCCATACCCTACGCCGTACCCGCACCCCTCCCCGAACCCGTACCCTAAGCCGTACCCTAAACCTTACCCTAAGCCTAAACCTAACACTAGGCTACCCTTGACTGCTTCTGCCTCCAATAGATTTCCTAAGCACTAGTGTTTTAAGGAACAGCTTAAAAAGAGAATCCTAATGTGATTTCTTTATAATGGGTGTGTTCCTTATCTTATCCCAGTGTCTAAACTCTTCTCCATGGCTGGACCCCCAAATAATATTCCTTTACGTGCTAAGGGGTACCTAGAGAGTTGGATAGGCTTAATAACTACCCTAACCCTAACGCGTACCCTAACCCTAACCCCTACCCTAACCCTAACACGTACCCTAATCCTAACCCGTACCCTAAACCGAGACCTAACCCTATCACTAACACTAACCCTAACCCTAACCCATACTCTACGCCATACCCGCACCCCTACCCGAACCCGTATCCTAAGCCGTACCCTAACCCTAACCCTAAGCCTAACCCTAACCCTAGGCTACCCTTGACTGCTTCTGCCTCCAATAGATTTCCTAAGCACTAGTGTTTTAAGGAAGAGCTTAAAAAGAGAATCCTAATGTGATTTCTTTATAATGGGTGTGTTCCTTATCTTATCCTAGTGTCTAAACTCTTCTCCATGGCTGGACCCCCAAATAATATTCCTTTACGTGCTAAGGGGTATCTAGAGAGTGGGATAGGTTTAATAACTACCCTAACCCTAACGCGTACCCTAACCCTAACCCCTACCCTAACCCTAACAAGTACCCTAATCCTAACCCGTACCCTAAACCGAGCCCTAACCCTAACACTAACCCTAACCCTAACCCTAACCCATACCCTACGCCGTACCCGAAACCCTCCCCGAAACCATACCCTAAGCCGTACCCTAAGCCTAACCCTAAGCCTAACCCTAACCCTAGGCTACCCTTGACTGCTTCTGCCTCCAATAGATTTCCTAAGCACTAGTGTTTTAAGGAACAGCTTAAAAAGAGAATCCTAATGTGATTTCTTTGTAATGGGTGTGTTCCTTATCTTATCCCAGTGTCTAAACTCTTCTCCATGGCTGGACCCCCAAATAATATTCCTTTACGTGCTAAGGAGTGTCTAGAGAGTGGGATAGGTTTCATAACTACCCTAACCCTAACGCGTACCCTAACCCTAACCCCTACCCTAACCCTAACACGTACCCTAATCCTAACCCGTACCCTAAACCGAGCCCTAACCCTAACACTAACCCTAACCCTAACCCTAACCCCTACCCTACGCCGTACCCGCACCCCTCCCCGAACCCGTATCCTAAGCCGTACCCTAAGCCTAACCCTAAGCCTAAACCTAACCCTAGGCTACCCTTGACTGCTTCTGCCTCCAATAGATTTCCTAAGCACTAGTGTTTTAAGGAACAGCATAAAAAGAGAATCCTAATGTGATTTCTTTATAATGGGTGTGTTCCTTATCTTATCCCAGTGTCTAAACTCTTCTCCATGGCTGGACCCCCAAATAATATTCCTTTACGTGCTAAGGGGTACCTAGAGAGTTGGATAGGCTTAATAACTACCCTAACCCTAACGCGTACCCTAACCCTAACCCCTACCCTAACCCTAACACGTACCCTAATCCTAACCCGTACCCTAAACCGAGACCTAACCCTATCACTAACACTAACCCTAACCCTAACCCATACTCTACGCCGTACCCGCACCCCTACCCGAACCCGTATCCTAAGCCGTACCCTAACCCTAACCCTAAGCCTAACCCTAACATTAGGCTACCCTTGACTGCTTCTGCCTCCAATAGATTTCCTAAGCACTAGTGTTTTAAGGAAGAGCTTAAAAAGAGAATCCTAATGTGATTTCTTTATAATGGGTGTGTTCCTTATCTTATCCTAGTGTCTAAACTCTTCTCCATGGCTGGACCCCCAAATAATATTCCTTTACGTGCTAAGGGGTATCTAGAGAGTGGGATAGGTTTAATAACTACCCTAACCCTAACGCGTACCCTAACCCTAACCCCTACCCTAACCCTAACACGTACCCTAATTCTAACCCGTACCCTAAACCGAGTCCTAACCCTATCACTAACCCTAACCCTAACCCTAACCCATACCCTACGCCGTACCCACACCCCTCCCCGAATCCGTACCCTAAGCCGTACCCTAACACTAACCCTAAGCCTAACACTAACCCTAGGCTACCCTTGAATGCTTCTGCCTCCAATAGATTTCCTAAGCACTAGTGTTTTAAGGAACAGCTTAAAAAGAGAATCCTAATGTGATTTCTTTATAATGGGTGTGTTCCGTATCTTATCCTAGTGTCTAAACTCTTCTCCATGGCTGGACCCCCAAATAATATTCCTTTACGTGCTAAGGGGTATCTAGAGAGTGGGATAGGTTTAATAACTACCCTAACCCTAACGCGTACCCTAACCCTAACCCCTACCCTAACCCTAACAAGTACCCTAATCCTAACCCGTACCCTAAACCGAGCCCTAACCCTAACACTAACCCTAACCCTAACCCTAACCCATACCCTACGCCGTACCCGAAACCCTCCCCGAACCCATACCCTAAGCCGTACCCTAAGCCTAACCCTAAGCCTAACCCTAACCCTAGGCTACCCTTGACTGCTTCTGCCTCCAATAGATTTCCTAAGCACTAGTGTTTTAAGGAACAGCTTAAAAAGAGAATCCTAATGTGATTTCTTTGTAATGGGTGTGTTCCTTATCTTATCCCAGTGTCTAAACTCTTCTCCATGGCTGGACCCCCAAATAATATTCCTTTACGTGCTAAGGAGTGTCTAGAGAGTGGGATAGGTTTAATAACTACCCTAACCCTAACGCGTACCCTAACCCTAACCCCTACCCTAACCCTAACACGTACCCTAATCCTAACCCGTACCCTAAACCGAGCCCTAACCCTAACACTAACCCTAACCCTAACCCTAACCCATACCCTACGCCGTACCCGCACCCCTCCCCGAACCCGTATCCTAAGCCGTACCCTAAGCCTAACCCTAAGCCTAAACCTAACCCTAGGCTACCCTTGACTGCTTCTGCCTCCAATAGATTTCCTAAGCACTAGTGTTTTAAGGAACAGCATAAAAAGAGAATCCTAATGTGATTTCTTTATAATGGGTGTGTTCCTTATCTTATCCCAGTGTCTAAACTCTTCTCCATGGCTGGACCCCCAAATAATATTCCTTTACGTGCTAAGGGGTACCTAGAGAGTTGGATAGGCTTAATAACTACCCTAACCCTAACGCGTACCCTAACCCTAACCCCTACCCTAACCCTAACACGTACCCTAATCCTAACCCGTACCCTAAACCGAGCCCTAACCCTAACACTAACCCTAACCCTAACCCTAACCCATACCCTACGCCGTACCCGCACCCCTCCCCGAACCCGTACCCTAAGCCGTACCCTAAACCTTACCCTAAGCCTAAACCTAACACTAGGCTACCCTTGACTGCTTCTGCCTCCAATAGATTTCCTAAGCACTAGTGTTTTAAGGAACAGCTTAAAAAGAGAATCCTAATGTGATTTCTTTATAATGGGTGTGTTCCTTATCTTATCCCAGTGTCTAAACTCTTCTCCATGGCTGGACCCCCAAATAATATTCCTTTACGTGCTAAGGGGTACCTAGAGAGTTGGATAGGCTTAATAACTACCCTAACCCTAACGCGTACCCTAACCCTAACCCCTACCCTAACCCTAACACGTACCCTAATCCTAACCCGTACCCTAAACCGAGACCTAACCCTATCACTAACACTAACCCTAACCCTAACCCATACTCTACGCCGTACCCGCACCCCTACCCGAACCCGTATCCTAAGCCGTACCCTAACCCTAACCCTAAGCCTAACCCTAACCCTAGGCTACCCTTGACTGCTTCTGCCTCCAATAGATTTCCTAAGCACTAGTGTTTTAAGGAAGAGCTTAAAAAGAGAATCCTAATGTGATTTCTTTATAATGGGTGTGTTCCTTATCTTATCCTAGTGTCTAAACTCTTCTCCATGGCTGGACCCCCAAATAATATTCCTTTACGTGCTAAGGGGTATCTAGAGAGTGGGATAGGTTTAATAACTACCCTAACCCTAACGCGTACCCTAACCCTAACCCCTACCCTAACCCTAACAAGTACCCTAATCCTAACCCGTACCCTAAACCGAGCCCTAACCCTAACACTAACCCTAACCCTAACCCTAACCCATACCCTACGCCGTACCCGAAACCCTCCCCGAACCCATACCCTAAGCCGTACCCTAAGCCTAACCCTAAGCCTAACCCTAACCCTAGGCTACCCTTGACTGCTTCTGCCTCCAATAGATTTCCTAAGCACTAGTGTTTTAAGGAACAGCTTAAAAAGAGAATCCTAATGTGATTTCTTTGTAATGGGTGTGTTCCTTATCTTATCCCAGTGTCTAAACTCTTCTCCATGGCTGGACCCCCAAATAATATTCCTTTACGTGCTAAGGAGTGTCTAGAGAGTGGGATAGGTTTAATAACTACCCTAACCCTAACGCGTACCCTAACCCTAACCCCTACCCTAACCCTAACACGTACCCTAATCCTAACCCGTACCCTAAACCGAGCCCTAACCCTAACACTAACCCTAACCCTAACCCTAACCCATACCCTACGCCGTACCCGCACCCCTCCCCGAACCCGTATCCTAAGCCGTACCCTAAGCCTAACCCTAAGCCTAAACCTAACCCTAGGCTACCCTTGACTGCTTCTGCCTCCAATAGATTTCCTAAGCACTAGTGTTTTAAGGAACAGCATAAAAAGAGAATCCTAATGTGATTTCTTTATAATGGGTGTGTTCCTTATCTTATCCCAGTGTCTAAACTCTTCTCCATGGCTGGACCCCCAAATAATATTCCTTTACGTGCTAAGGGGTACCTAGAGAGTTGGATAGGCTTAATAACTACCCTAACCCTAACGCGTACCCTAACCCTAACCCCTACCCTAACCCTAACACGTACCCTAATCCTAACCCGTACCCTAAACCGAGCCCTAACCCTAACACTAACCCTAACCCTAACCCTAACCCATACCCTACGCCGTACCCGCACCCCTCCCCGAACCCGTACCCTAAGCCGTACCCTAAGCCTAACCCTAAGCCTAACCCTAACCCTAGGCTACCCTTGACTGCTTCTGCCTCCAATAGATTTCCTAAGCACTAGTGTTTTAAGGAACAGCTTAAAAAGAGAATCCTAATGTGATTTCTTTATAATGGGTGTGTTCCTTATCTTATCCCAGTGTCTAAATTCTTCTCCATGGCTGGAGCCCCAAATAATATACCTTTACGTGCTAAGGGGTGTCTAGAGAGTGGGATAGGTTTAATAACTACCCTAACCCTAACACGTACCCTAACCCTAACCCCTACCCTAACCCTAACACGTACCCTATTCCTAACCCGTACCCTAAACCGAGCCCTAACCCTAACACTAACCCTAACCCTAACCCTAACCCATACCCTACGCCGTACCCGCACCCCTCCCCGAACCCGTACCCTAAGCCGTACCCTAAACCTTACCCTAAGCCTAAACCTAACACTAGGCTACCCTTGACTGCTTCTGCCTCCAATAGATTTCCTAAGCACTAGTGTTTTAAGGAACAGCTTAAAAAGAGAATCCTAATGTGATTTCTTTATAATGGGTGTGTTCCTTATCTTATCCCAGTGTCTAAACTCTTCTCCATGGCTGGACCCCCAAATAATATTCCTTTACGTGCTAAGGGGTACCTAGAGAGTTGGATAGGCTTAATAACTACCCTAACCCTAACGCGTACCCTAACCCTAACCCCTACCCTAACCCTAACACGTACCCTAATCCTAACCCGTACCCTAAACCGAGACCTAACCCTATCACTAACACTAACCCTAACCCTAACCCATACTCTACGCCATACCCGCACCCCTACCCGAACCCGTATCCTAAGCCGTACCCTAACCCTAACCCTAAGCCTAACCCTAACCCTAGGCTACCCTTGACTGCTTCTGCCTCCAATAGATTTCCTAAGCACTAGTGTTTTAAGGAAGAGCTTAAAAAGAGAATCCTAATGTGATTTCTTTATAATGGGTGTGTTCCTTATCTTATCCTAGTGTCTAAACTCTTCTCCATGGCTGGACCCCCAAATAATATTCCTTTACGTGCTAAGGGGTATCTAGAGAGTGGGATAGGTTTAATAACTACCCTAACCCTAACGCGTACCCTAACCCTAACCCCTACCCTAACCCTAACAAGTACCCTAATCCTAACCCGTACCCTAAACCGAGCCCTAACCCTAACACTAACCCTAACCCTAACCCTAACCCATACCCTACGCCGTACCCGAAACCCTCCCCGAAACCATACCCTAAGCCGTACCCTAAGCCTAACCCTAAGCCTAACCCTAACCCTAGGCTACCCTTGACTGCTTCTGCCTCCAATAGATTTCCTAAGCACTAGTGTTTTAAGGAACAGCTTAAAAAGAGAATCCTAATGTGATTTCTTTGTAATGGGTGTGTTCCTTATCTTATCCCAGTGTCTAAACTCTTCTCCATGGCTGGACCCCCAAATAATATTCCTTTACGTGCTAAGGAGTGTCTAGAGAGTGGGATAGGTTTCATAACTACCCTAACCCTAACGCGTACCCTAACCCTAACCCCTACCCTAACCCTAACACGTACCCTAATCCTAACCCGTACCCTAAACCGAGCCCTAACCCTAACACTAACCCTAACCCTAACCCTAACCCCTACCCTACGCCGTACCCGCACCCCTCCCCGAACCCGTATCCTAAGCCGTACCCTAAGCCTAACCCTAAGCCTAAACCTAACCCTAGGCTACCCTTGACTGCTTCTGCCTCCAATAGATTTCCTAAGCACTAGTGTTTTAAGGAACAGCATAAAAAGAGAATCCTAATGTGATTTCTTTATAATGGGTGTGTTCCTTATCTTATCCCAGTGTCTAAACTCTTCTCCATGGCTGGACCCCCAAATAATATTCCTTTACGTGCTAAGGGGTACCTAGAGAGTTGGATAGGCTTAATAACTACCCTAACCCTAACGCGTACCCTAACCCTAACCCCTACCCTAACCCTAACACGTACCCTAATCCTAACCCGTACCCTAAACCGAGACCTAACCCTATCACTAACACTAACCCTAACCCTAACCCATACTCTACGCCGTACCCGCACCCCTACCCGAACCCGTATCCTAAGCCGTACCCTAACCCTAACCCTAAGCCTAACCCTAACATTAGGCTACCCTTGACTGCTTCTGCCTCCAATAGATTTCCTAAGCACTAGTGTTTTAAGGAAGAGCTTAAAAAGAGAATCCTAATGTGATTTCTTTATAATGGGTGTGTTCCTTATCTTATCCTAGTGTCTAAACTCTTCTCCATGGCTGGACCCCCAAATAATATTCCTTTACGTGCTAAGGGGTATCTAGAGAGTGGGATAGGTTTAATAACTACCCTAACCCTAACGCGTACCCTAACCCTAACCCCTACCCTAACCCTAACACGTACCCTAATTCTAACCCGTACCCTAAACCGAGTCCTAACCCTATCACTAACCCTAACCCTAACCCTAACCCATACCCTACGCCGTACCCACACCCCTCCCCGAATCCGTACCCTAAGCCGTACCCTAACACTAACCCTAAGCCTAACACTAACCCTAGGCTACCCTTGAATGCTTCTGCCTCCAATAGATTTCCTAAGCACTAGTGTTTTAAGGAACAGCTTAAAAAGAGAATCCTAATGTGATTTCTTTATAATGGGTGTGTTCCGTATCTTATCCTAGTGTCTAAACTCTTCTCCATGGCTGGACCCCCAAATAATATTCCTTTACGTGCTAAGGGGTATCTAGAGAGTGGGATAGGTTTAATAACTACCCTAACCCTAACGCGTACCCTAACCCTAACCCCTACCCTAACCCTAACACGTACCCTAATCCTAACCCGTACCCTAAACCGAGCCCTAACCCTAACACTAACCCTAACCCTAACCCTAACCCATACCCTACGCCGTACCCGCACCCCTCCCCAAACCCGTACCCTAAGCCGTACCCTAAGCCTAACCCTAAGCCTAACCCTAACCCTAGGCTACCCTTGACTGCTTCTGCCTCCAATAGATTTCCTAAGCACTAGTGTTTTAAGGAACAGCTTAAAAAGAGAATCCTAATGTGATTTCTTTATAATGGGTGTGTTCCTTATCTTATCCCAGTGTCTAGACTCTTCTCCATAGCTGGAGCCCCAAATAATATACCTTTACGTGCTAAGGATTGTCTAGAGAGTGGGATAGGTTTAATAACTACCCTAACCCTAACACGTACCCTAACCCTAACCCCTACCCTAACCCTAACACGTACCCTAATCCTAACCCGTACCCTAAACCGAGACCTAACCCTATCACTAACACTAACCCTAACCCTAACCCATACTCTACGCCGTACCCGCACCCCTACCCGAACCCGTATCCTAAGCCGTACCCTAACCCTAACCCTAAGCCTAACCCTAACCCTAGGCTACCCTTGACTGCTTCTGCCTCCAATAGATTTCCTAAGCACTAGTGTTTTAAGGAAGAGCTTAAAAAGAGAATCCTAATGTGATTTCTTTATAATGGGTGTGTTCCTTATCTTATCCTAGTGTCTAAACTCTTCTCCATGGCTGGACCCCCAAATAATATTCCTTTACGTGCTAAGGGGTATCTAGAGAGTGGGATAGGTTTAATAACTACCCTAACCCTAACGCGTACCCTAACCCTAACCCCTACCCTAACCCTAACAAGTACCCTAATCCTAACCCATACCCTAAACCGAGCCCTAACCCTAACACTAACCCTAACCCTAACCCTAACCCATACCCTACGCCGTACCCGAAACCCTCCCCGAACCCGTACCCTAAGCCGTACCCTAAGCCTAACCCTAAGCCTAACCCTAACCCTAGGCTACCCTTGACTGCTTCTGCCTCCAATAGATTTCCTAAGCACTAGTGTTTTAAGGAACAGCTTAAAAAGAGAATCCTAATGTGATTTCTTTGTAATGGGTGTGTTCCTTATCTTATCCCAGTGTCTAAACTCTTCTCCATGGCTGGACCCCCAAATAATATTCCTTTACGTGCTAAGGAGTGTCTAGAGAGTGGGATAGGTTTAATAACTACCCTAACCCTAACGCGTACCCTAACCCTAACCCCTACCCTAACCCTAACACGTACCCTAATCCTAACCCGTACCCTAAACCGAGCCCTAACCCTAACACTAACCCTAACCCTAACCCTAACCCATACCCTACGCCGTACCCGCACCCCTCCCCGAACCCGTATCCTAAGCCGTACCCTAAGCCTAACCCTAAGCCTAACCCTAACCCTAGGCTACCCTTGACTGCTTCTGCCTCCAATAGATTTCCTAAGCACTAGTGTTTTAAGGAACAGCATAAAAAGAGAATCCTAATGTGATTTCTTTATAATGGGTGTGTTCCTTATCTTATCCCAGTGTCTAAACTCTTCTCCATGGCTGGACCCCCAAATAATATTCCTTTACGTGCTAAGGGGTACCTAGAGAGTTGGATAGGCTTAATAACTACCCTAACCCTAACGCGTACCCTAACCCTAACCCCTACCCTAACCCTAATACGTACCCTAATCCTAACCCGTACCCTAAACCGAGACCTAACCCTATCACTAACACTAACCCTAACCCTAACCCATACTCTACGCCGTACCCGCACCCCTACCCGAACCCGTATCCTAAGCCGTACCCTAACCCTAACCCTAAGCCTAACCCTAACCCTAGGCTACCCTTGACTGCTTCTGCCTCCAATAGATTTCCTAAGCACTAGTGTTTTAAGGAAGAGCTTAAAAAGAGAATCCTAATGTGATTTCTTTATAATGGGTGTGTTCCTGATCTTATCCTAGTGTCTAAACTCTTCTCCATGGCTGGACCCCCAAATAATATTCCTTTACGTGCTAAGGGGTATCTAGAGAGTGGGATAGGTTTAATAACTACCCTAACCCTAACGCGTACCCTAACCCTAACCCCTACCCTAACCCTAACACGTACCCTAATTCTAACCCGTACCCTAAACCGAGTCCTAACCCTATCACTAACCCTAACCCTAACCCTAACCCATACCCTACGCCGTTCCCGCACCCCTCCCCGAATCCGTACCCTAAGCCGTACCCTAACACTAACCCTAAGCCTAACCCTAACCCTAGGCTACCCTTGAATGCTTCTGCCTCCAATAGATTTCCTAAGCACTAGTGTTTTAAGGAACAGCTTAAAAAGAGAATCCTCATGTGATTTCTTTATAATGGGTGTGTTCCGTATCTTATCCTAGTGTCTAAACTCTTCTCCATGGCTGGACCCCCAAATAATATTCCTTTACGTGCTAAGGGGTATCTAGAGAGTGGGATAGGTTTAATAACTACCCTAACCCTAACGCGTACCCTAACCCTAACCCCTACCCTAACCCTAACACGTACCCTAATCCTAACCCGTACCCTAAACCGAGCCCTAACCCTAACACTAACCCTAACCCTAACCCTAACCCATACCCTACGCCGTACCCGCACCCCTCCCCGAACCCGTACCCTAAGCCGTACCCTAAGCCTAACCCTAAGCCTAACCCTAACCCTAGGCTACCCTTGACTGCTTCTGCCTCCAATAGATTTCCTAAGCACTAGTGTTTTAAGGAACAGCTTAAAAAGAGAATCCTAATGTGATTTCTTTATAATGGGTGTGTTCCTTATCTTATCCCAGTGTCTAAATTCTTCTCCATGGCTGGAGCCCCAAATAATATACCTTTACGTGCTAAGGGGTGTCTAGAGAGTGGGATAGGTTTAATAACTACCCTAACCCTAACACGTACCCTAACCCTAACCCCTACCCTAACCCTAACACGTACCCTATTCCTAACCCGTACCCTAAACCGAGCCCTAACCCTAACACTAACCCTAACCCTAACCCTAACCCATACCCTACGCCGTACCCGCACCCCTCCCCGAACCCATACCCTAAGCCGTACCCTAAACCTTACCCTAAGCCTAAACCTAACCCTAGGCTACCCTTGAATGCTTCTGCCTCCAATAGATTTCCTAAGCACTAGTGTTTTAAGGAACAGCTTAAAAAGAGAATCCTAATGTGATTTCTTTGTAATGGGTGTGTTCCTTATCTTATCCCAGTGTCTAAACTCTTCTCCATGGCTGGACCCCCAAATAATATTCCTTTACGTGCTAAGGGGTACCTAGAGAGTTGGATAGGCTTAATAACTACCCTAACCCTAACGCGTACCCTAACCCTAACCCCTACCCTAACCCTAACACGTACCCTAATCCTAACCCGTACCCTAAACCGAGACCTAACCCTATCACTAACACTAACCCTAACCCTAACCCATACTCTACGCCGTACCCGCACCCGTACCCGAACCCGTATCCTAAGCCGTACCCTAACCCTAACCCTAAGCCTAACCCTAACCCTAGGCTACCCTTGACTGCTTCTGCCTCCAATAGATTTCCTAAGCACTAGTGTTTTAAGGAAGAGCTTAAAAAGAGAATCCTAATGTGATTTCTTTATAATGGGTGTGTTCCTTATCTTATCCTAGTGTCTAAACTCTTCTCCATGGCTGGACCCCCAAATAATATTCCTTTACGTGCTAAGGGGTATCTAGAGAGTGGGATAGGTTTAATAACTACCCTAACCCTAACGCGTACCCTAACCCTAACCCCTACCCTAACCCTAACAAGTACCCTAATCCTAACCCGTACCCTAAACCGAGCCCTAACCCTAACACTAACCCTAACCCTAACCCTAACCCATACCCTACGCCGTACCCGAAACCCTCCCCGAACCCGTACCCTAAGCCGTACCCTAAGCCTAACCCTAAGCCTAACCCTAACCCTAGGCTACCCTTGACTGCTTCTGCCTCCAATAGATTTCCTAAGCACTAGTGTTTTAAGGAACAGCTTAAAAAGAGAATCCTAATGTGATTTCTTTGTAATGGGTGTGTTCCTTATCTTATCCCAGTGTCTAAACTCTTCTCCATGGCTGGACCCCCAAATAATATTCCTTTACGTGCTAAGGAGTGTCTAGAGAGTGGGATAGGTTTAATAACTACCCTAACCCTAACGCGTACCCTAACCCTAACCCCTACCCTAACCCTAACACGTACCCTAATCCTAACCCGTACCCTAAACCGAGCCCTAACCCTAACACTAACCCTAACCCTAACCCTAACAAATACCCTACGCCGTACGCGCACCCCTCCCCGAACCCGTATCCTAAGCCGTACCCTAAGCCTAACCCTAAGCCTAACCCTAACCCTAGGCTACCCTTGACTGCTTCTGCCTCCAATAGATTTCCTAAGCACTAGTGTTTTAAGGAACAGCATAAAAAGAGAATCCTAATGTGATTTCTTTATAATGGGTGTGTTCCTTATCTTATCCCAGTGTCTAAACTCTTCTCCATGGCTGGACCCCCAAATAATATTCCTTTACGTGCTAAGGGGTACCTAGAGAGTTGGATAGGCTTAATAACTACCCTAACCCTAACGCGTACCCTAACCCTAACCCCTACCCTAACCCTAACACGTACCCTAATCCTAACCCGTACCCTAAACCGAGCCCTAACCCTAACACTAACCCTAACCCTAACCCTAACCCCTACCCTACGCCGTACCCGCACCCCTCCCCGAACCCGTATCCTAAGCCGTACCCTAAGCCTAACCCTAAGCCTAAACCTAACCCTAGGCTACCCTTGACTGCTTCTGCCTCCAATAGATTTCCTAAGCACTAGTGTTTTAAGGAACAGCATAAAAAGAGAATCCTAATGTGATTTCTTTATAATGGGTGTGTTCCTTATCTTATCCCAGTGTCTAAACTCTTCTCCATGGCTGGACCCCCAAATAATATTCCTTTACGTGCTAAGGGGTACCTAGAGAGTTGGATAGGCTTAATAACTACCCTAACCCTAACACGTACCCTAACCCTAACCCCTACCCTAACCCTAACACGTACCCTATTCCTAACCCGTACCCTAAACCGAGCCCTAACCCTATCACTAACCCTAACCCTAACCCTAATCCATACCCTACGCCGTACCCGCACCCCTCCCCGAACCCGCACCCTAAGCCGTACCCTAAGCCTAACCCTAAGCCTAACCCTAACCCTAGGCTACCCTTGACTGCTTCTGCCTCCAATAGATTTCCTAAGCACTAGTGTTTTAAGGAACAGCATAAAAAGAGAATCCTAATGTGATTTCTTTATAATGGGTGTGTTCCTTATCTTATCCTAGTGTCTAAACTCTTCTCCATGGCTGGACCCCCAAATAATATTCCTTTACGTGCTAAGGGGTATCTAGAGAGTGGGATAGGTTTAATAACTACCCTAACCCTAACGCGTACCCTAACCCTAACCCCTACCCTAACCCTAACACGTACCCTAATCCTAACCCGTACCCTAAACCGAGCCCTAACCCTAACACTAACCCTAACCCTAACCCTAACCCATACCCTACGCCGTACCCGCACCCCTCCCCGAACCCGTACCCTAAGCCGTACCCTAAGCCTAACCCTAAGCCTAACCCTAACCCTAGGCTACCCTTGACTGCTTCTGCCTCCAATAGATTTCCTAAGCACTAGTGTTTTAAGGAACAGCTTAAAAAGAGAATCCTAATGTGATTTCTTTATAATGGGTGTGTTCCTTATCTTATCCCAGTGTCTAAATTCTTCTCCATGGCTGGAGCCCCAAATAATATACCTTTACGTGCTAAGGGGTGTCTAGAGAGTGGGATAGGTTTAATAACTACCCTAACCCTAACACGTACCCTAACCCTAACCCCTACCCTAACCCTAACACGTACCCTATTCCTAACCCGTACCCTAAACCGAGCCCTAACCCTAACACTAACCCTAACCCTAACCCTAACCCATACCCTACGCCGTACCCGCACCCCTCCCCGAACCCGTACCCTAAGCCGTACCCTAAAACTTACCCTAAGCCTAAACCTAACACTAGGCTACCCTTGACTGCTTCTGCCTCCAATAGATTTCCTAAGCACTAGTGTTTTAAGGAACAGCTTAAAAAGAGAATCCTAATGTGATTTCTTTATAATGGGTGTGTTCCTTATCTTATCCCAGTGTCTAAACTCTTCTCCATGGCTGGACCCCCAAATAATATTCCTTTACGTGCTAAGGGGTACCTAGAGAGTTGGATAGGCTTAATAACTACCCTAACCCTAACGCGTACCCTAACCCTAACCCCTACCCTAACCCTAACACGTACCCTAATCCTAACCCGTACCCTAAACCGAGACCTAACCCTATCACTAACACTAACCCTAACCCTAACCCATACTCTACGCCATACCCGCACCCCTACCCGAACCCGTATCCTAAGCCGTACCCTAACCCTAACCCTAAGCCTAACCCTAACCCTAGGCTACCCTTGACTGCTTCTGCCTCCAATAGATTTCCTAAGCACTAGTGTTTTAAGGAAGAGCTTAAAAAGAGAATCCTAATGTGATTTCTTTATAATGGGTGTGTTCCTTATCTTATCCTAGTGTCTAAACTCTTCTCCATGGCTGGACCCCCAAATAATATTCCTTTACGTGCTAAGGGGTATCTAGAGAGTGGGATAGGTTTAATAACTACCCTAACCCTAACGCGTACCCTAACCCTAACCCCTACCCTAACCCTAACAAGTACCCTAATCCTAACCCGTACCCTAAACCGAGCCCTAACCCTAACACTAACCCTAACCCTAACCCTAACCCATACCCTACGCCGTACCCGAAACCCTCCCCGAAACCATACCCTAAGCCGTACCCTAAGCCTAACCCTAAGCCTAACCCTAACCCTAGGCTACCCTTGACTGCTTCTGCCTCCAATAGATTTCCTAAGCACTAGTGTTTTAAGGAACAGCTTAAAAAGAGAATCCTAATGTGATTTCTTTGTAATGGGTGTGTTCCTTATCTTATCCCAGTGTCTAAACTCTTCTCCATGGCTGGACCCCCAAATAATATTCCTTTACGTGCTAAGGAGTGTCTAGAGAGTGGGATAGGTTTCATAACTACCCTAACCCTAACGCGTACCCTAACCCTAACCCCTACCCTAACCCTAACACGTACCCTAATCCTAACCCGTACCCTAAACCGAGCCCTAACCCTAACACTAACCCTAACCCTAACCCTAACCCCTACCCTACGCCGTACCCGCACCCCTCCCCGAACCCGTATCCTAAGCCGTACCCTAAGCCTAACCCTAAGCCTAAACCTAACCCTAGGCTACCCTTGACTGCTTCTGCCTCCAATAGATTTCCTAAGCACTAGTGTTTTAAGGAACAGCATAAAAAGAGAATCCTAATGTGATTTCTTTATAATGGGTGTGTTCCTTATCTTATCCCAGTGTCTAAACTCTTCTCCATGGCTGGACCCCCAAATAATATTCCTTTACGTGCTAAGGGGTACCTAGAGAGTTGGATAGGCTTAATAACTACCCTAACCCTAACGCGTACCCTAACCCTAACCCCTACCCTAACCCTAACACGTACCCTAATCCTAACCCGTACCCTAAACCGAGACCTAACCCTATCACTAACACTAACCCTAACCCTAACCCATACTCTACGCCGTACCCGCACCCCTACCCGAACCCGTATCCTAAGCCGTACCCTAACCCTAACCCTAAGCCTAACCCTAACATTAGGCTACCCTTGACTGCTTCTGCCTCCAATAGATTTCCTAAGCACTAGTGTTTTAAGGAAGAGCTTAAAAAGAGAATCCTAATGTGATTTCTTTATAATGGGTGTGTTCCTTATCTTATCCTAGTGTCTAAACTCTTCTCCATGGCTGGACCCCCAAATAATATTCCTTTACGTGCTAAGGGGTATCTAGAGAGTGGGATAGGTTTAATAACTACCCTAACCCTAACGCGTACCCTAACCCTAACCCCTACCCTAACCCTAACACGTACCCTAATTCTAACCCGTACCCTAAACCGAGTCCTAACCCTATCACTAACCCTAACCCTAACCCTAACCCATACCCTACGCCGTACCCACACCCCTCCCCGAATCCGTACCCTAAGCCGTACCCTAACACTAACCCTAAGCCTAACACTAACCCTAGGCTACCCTTGAATGCTTCTGCCTCCAATAGATTTCCTAAGCACTAGTGTTTTAAGGAACAGCTTAAAAAGAGAATCCTAATGTGATTTCTTTATAATGGGTGTGTTCCGTATCTTATCCTAGTGTCTAAACTCTTCTCCATGGCTGGACCCCCAAATAATATTCCTTTACGTGCTAAGGGGTATCTAGAGAGTGGGATAGGTTTAATAACTACCCTAACCCTAACGCGTACCCTAACCCTAACCCCTACCCTAACCCTAACACGTACCCTAATCCTAACCCGTACCCTAAACCGAGCCCTAACCCTAACACTAACCCTAACCCTAACCCTAACCCATACCCTACGCCGTACCCGCACCCCTCCCCAAACCCGTACCCTAAGCCGTACCCTAAGCCTAACCCTAAGCCTAACCCTAACCCTAGGCTACCCTTGACTGCTTCTGCCTCCAATAGATTTCCTAAGCACTAGTGTTTTAAGGAACAGCTTAAAAAGAGAATCCTAATGTGATTTCTTTATAATGGGTGTGTTCCTTATCTTATCCCAGTGTCTAGACTCTTCTCCATAGCTGGAGCCCCAAATAATATACCTTTACGTGCTAAGGATTGTCTAGAGAGTGGGATAGGTTTAATAACTACCCTAACCCTAACACGTACCCTAACCCTAACCCCTACCCTAACCCTAACACGTACCCTAATCCTAACCCGTACCCTAAACCGAGACCTAACCCTATCACTAACACTAACCCTAACCCTAACCCATACTCTACGCCGTACCCGCACCCCTACCCGAACCCGTATCCTAAGCCGTACCCTAACCCTAACCCTAAGCCTAACCCTAACCCTAGGCTACCCTTGACTGCTTCTGCCTCCAATAGATTTCCTAAGCACTAGTGTTTTAAGGAAGAGCTTAAAAAGAGAATCCTAATGTGATTTCTTTATAATGGGTGTGTTCCTTATCTTATCCTAGTGTCTAAACTCTTCTCCATGGCTGGACCCCCAAATAATATTCCTTTACGTGCTAAGGGGTATCTAGAGAGTGGGATAGGTTTAATAACTACCCTAACCCTAACGCGTACCCTAACCCTAACCCCTACCCTAACCCTAACAAGTACCCTAATCCTAACCCGTACCCTAAACCGAGCCCTAACCCTAACACTAACCCTAACCCTAACCCTAACCCATACCCTACGCCGTACCCGAAACCCTCCCCGAACCCGTACCCTAAGCCGTACCCTAAGCCTAACCCTAAGCCTAACCCTAACCCTAGGCTACCCTTGACTGCTTCTGCCTCCAATAGATTTCCTAAGCACTAGTGTTTTAAGGAACAGCTTAAAAAGAGAATCCTAATGTGATTTCTTTGTAATGGGTGTGTTCCTTATCTTATCCCAGTGTCTAAACTCTTCTCCATGGCTGGACCCCCAAATAATATTCCTTTACGTGCTAAGGAGTGTCTAGAGAGTGGGATAGGTTTAATAACTACCCTAACCCTAACGCGTACCCTAACCCTAACCCCTACCCTAACCCTAACACGTACCCTAATCCTAACCCGTACCCTAAACCGAGCCCTAACCCTAACACTAACCCTAACCCTAACCCTAACCCATACCCTACGCCGTACCCGCACCCCTCCCCGAACCCGTATCCTAAGCCGTACCCTAAGCCTAACCCTAAGCCTAACCCTAACCCTAGGCTACCCTTGACTGCTTCTGCCTCCAATAGATTTCCTAAGCACTAGTGTTTTAAGGAACAGCATAAAAAGAGAATCCTAATGTGATTTCTTTATAATGGGTGTGTTCCTTATCTTATCCCAGTGTCTAAACTCTTCTCCATGGCTGGACCCCCAAATAATATTCCTTTACGTGCTAAGGGGTACCTAGAGAGTTGGATAGGCTTAATAACTACCCTAACCCTAACGCGTACCCTAACCCTAACCCCTACCCTAACCCTAATA
Organism: Balaenoptera ricei; assembly: GCF_028023285.1. Classification (NCBI taxonomy): domain Eukaryota; kingdom Metazoa; phylum Chordata; class Mammalia; order Artiodactyla; family Balaenopteridae; genus Balaenoptera; species Balaenoptera ricei. The sequence goes on from NW_026777598.1 coordinate 140,500, forward strand.
CGTACCCTAATCCTAACCCGTACCCTAAACCGAGACCTAACCCTATCACTAACACTAACCCTAACCCTAACCCATACTCTACGCCGTACCCGCACCCCTACCCGAACCCGTATCCTAAGCCGTACCCTAACCCTAACCCTAAGCCTAACCCTAACCCTAGGCTACCCTTGACTGCTTCTGCCTCCAATAGATTTCCTAAGCACTAGTGTTTTAAGGAAGAGCTTAAAAAGAGAATCCTAATGTGATTTCTTTATAATGGGTGTGTTCCTGATCTTATCCTAGTGTCTAAACTCTTCTCCATGGCTGGACCCCCAAATAATATTCCTTTACGTGCTAAGGGGTATCTAGAGAGTGGGATAGGTTTAATAACTACCCTAACCCTAACGCGTACCCTAACCCTAACCCCTACCCTAACCCTAACACGTACCCTAATTCTAACCCGTACCCTAAACCGAGTCCTAACCCTATCACTAACCCTAACCCTAACCCTAACCCATACCCTACGCCGTTCCCGCACCCCTCCCCGAATCCGTACCCTAAGCCGTACCCTAACACTAACCCTAAGCCTAACCCTAACCCTAGGCTACCCTTGAATGCTTCTGCCTCCAATAGATTTCCTAAGCACTAGTGTTTTAAGGAACAGCTTAAAAAGAGAATCCTCATGTGATTTCTTTATAATGGGTGTGTTCCGTATCTTATCCTAGTGTCTAAACTCTTCTCCATGGCTGGACCCCCAAATAATATTCCTTTACGTGCTAAGGGGTATCTAGAGAGTGGGATAGGTTTAATAACTACCCTAACCCTAACGCGTACCCTAACCCTAACCCCTACCCTAACCCTAACACGTACCCTAATCCTAACCCGTACCCTAAACCGAGCCCTAACCCTAACACTAACCCTAACCCTAACCCTAACCCATACCCTACGCCGTACCCGCACCCCTCCCCGAACCCGTACCCTAAGCCGTACCCTAAGCCTAACCCTAAGCCTAACCCTAACCCTAGGCTACCCTTGACTGCTTCTGCCTCCAATAGATTTCCTAAGCACTAGTGTTTTAAGGAACAGCTTAAAAAGAGAATCCTAATGTGATTTCTTTATAATGGGTGTGTTCCTTATCTTATCCCAGTGTCTAAATTCTTCTCCATGGCTGGAGCCCCAAATAATATACCTTTACGTGCTAAGGGGTGTCTAGAGAGTGGGATAGGTTTAATAACTACCCTAACCCTAACACGTACCCTAACCCTAACCCCTACCCTAACCCTAACACGTACCCTATTCCTAACCCGTACCCTAAACCGAGCCCTAACCCTAACACTAACCCTAACCCTAACCCTAACCCATACCCTACGCCGTACCCGCACCCCTCCCCGAACCCATACCCTAAGCCGTACCCTAAACCTTACCCTAAGCCTAAACCTAACCCTAGGCTACCCTTGAATGCTTCTGCCTCCAATAGATTTCCTAAGCACTAGTGTTTTAAGGAACAGCTTAAAAAGAGAATCCTAATGTGATTTCTTTGTAATGGGTGTGTTCCTTATCTTATCCCAGTGTCTAAACTCTTCTCCATGGCTGGACCCCCAAATAATATTCCTTTACGTGCTAAGGGGTACCTAGAGAGTTGGATAGGCTTAATAACTACCCTAACCCTAACGCGTACCCTAACCCTAACCCCTACCCTAACCCTAACACGTACCCTAATCCTAACCCGTACCCTAAACCGAGACCTAACCCTATCACTAACACTAACCCTAACCCTAACCCATACTCTACGCCGTACCCGCACCCGTACCCGAACCCGTATCCTAAGCCGTACCCTAACCCTAACCCTAAGCCTAACCCTAACCCTAGGCTACCCTTGACTGCTTCTGCCTCCAATAGATTTCCTAAGCACTAGTGTTTTAAGGAAGAGCTTAAAAAGAGAATCCTAATGTGATTTCTTTATAATGGGTGTGTTCCTTATCTTATCCTAGTGTCTAAACTCTTCTCCATGGCTGGACCCCCAAATAATATTCCTTTACGTGCTAAGGGGTATCTAGAGAGTGGGATAGGTTTAATAACTACCCTAACCCTAACGCGTACCCTAACCCTAACCCCTACCCTAACCCTAACAAGTACCCTAATCCTAACCCGTACCCTAAACCGAGCCCTAACCCTAACACTAACCCTAACCCTAACCCTAACCCATACCCTACGCCGTACCCGAAACCCTCCCCGAACCCGTACCCTAAGCCGTACCCTAAGCCTAACCCTAAGCCTAACCCTAACCCTAGGCTACCCTTGACTGCTTCTGCCTCCAATAGATTTCCTAAGCACTAGTGTTTTAAGGAACAGCTTAAAAAGAGAATCCTAATGTGATTTCTTTGTAATGGGTGTGTTCCTTATCTTATCCCAGTGTCTAAACTCTTCTCCATGGCTGGACCCCCAAATAATATTCCTTTACGTGCTAAGGAGTGTCTAGAGAGTGGGATAGGTTTAATAACTACCCTAACCCTAACGCGTACCCTAACCCTAACCCCTACCCTAACCCTAACACGTACCCTAATCCTAACCCGTACCCTAAACCGAGCCCTAACCCTAACACTAACCCTAACCCTAACCCTAACCCATACCCTACGCCGTACGCGCACCCCTCCCCGAACCCGTATCCTAAGCCGTACCCTAAGCCTAACCCTAAGCCTAACCCTAACCCTAGGCTACCCTTGACTGCTTCTGCCTCCAATAGATTTCCTAAGCACTAGTGTTTTAAGGAACAGCATAAAAAGAGAATCCTAATGTGATTTCTTTATAATGGGTGTGTTCCTTATCTTATCCCAGTGTCTAAACTCTTCTCCATGGCTGGACCCCCAAATAATATTCCTTTACGTGCTAAGGGGTACCTAGAGAGTTGGATAGGCTTAATAACTACCCTAACCCTAACGCGTACCCTAACCCTAACCCCTACCCTAACCCTAACACGTACCCTAATCCTAACCCGTACCCTAAACCGAGCCCTAACCCTAACACTAACCCTAACCCTAACCCTAACCCCTACCCTACGCCGTACCCGCACCCCTCCCCGAACCCGTATCCTAAGCCGTACCCTAAGCCTAACCCTAAGCCTAAACCTAACCCTAGGCTACCCTTGACTGCTTCTGCCTCCAATAGATTTCCTAAGCACTAGTGTTTTAAGGAACAGCATAAAAAGAGAATCCTAATGTGATTTCTTTATAATGGGTGTGTTCCTTATCTTATCCCAGTGTCTAAACTCTTCTCCATGGCTGGACCCCCAAATAATATTCCTTTACGTGCTAAGGGGTACCTAGAGAGTTGGATAGGCTTAATAACTACCCTAACCCTAACACGTACCCTAACCCTAACCCCTACCCTAACCCTAACACGTACCCTATTCCTAACCCGTACCCTAAACCGAGCCCTAACCCTATCACTAACCCTAACCCTAACCCTAATCCATACCCTACGCCGTACCCGCACCCCTCCCCGAACCCGCACCCTAAGCCGTACCCTAAGCCTAACCCTAAGCCTAACCCTAACCCTAGGCTACCCTTGACTGCTTCTGCCTCCAATAGATTTCCTAAGCACTAGTGTTTTAAGGAACAGCATAAAAAGAGAATCCTAATGTGATTTCTTTATAATGGGTGTGTTCCTTATCTTATCCTAGTGTCTAAACTCTTCTCCATGGCTGGACCCCCAAATAATATTCCTTTACGTGCTAAGGGGTATCTAGAGAGTGGGATAGGTTTAATAACTACCCTAACCCTAATGCGTACCCTAACCCTAAACCCTACCCTAACCCTAACACGTACCCTAATTCTAACCCGTACCCTAAACCGAGTCCTAACCCTATCACTAACCCTAACCCTAACCCTAACCCATACCCTACGCCGTACCCGCACCCCTCCCCGAATCCGTACCCTAAGCCGTACCCTAACACTAACCCTAAGCCTAACCCTAACCCTAGGCTACCCTTGAATGCTTCTGCCTCCAATAGATTTCCTAAGCACTAGTGTTTTAAGGAACAGCTTAAAAAGAGAATCCTAATGTGATTTCTTTATAATGGGTGTGTTCCTTATCTTATCCTAGTGTCTAAACTCTTCTCCATGGCTGGACCCCCAAATAATATTCCTTTACGTGCTAAGGGGTATCTAGAGAGTGGGATAGGTTTAATAACTACCCTAACCCTAACGCGTACCCTAACCCTAACCCCTACCCTAACCCTAACACGTACCCTAATCCTAACCCGTACCCTAAACCGAGCCCTAACCCTAACACTAACCCTAACCCTAACCCTAACCCATACCCTACGCCGTACCCGCACCCCTCCCCGAACCCGTACCCTAAGCCGTACCCTAAGCCTAACCCTAAGCCTAACCCTAACCCTAGGCTACCCTTGACTGCTTCTGCCTCCAATAGATTTCCTAAGCACTAGTGTTTTAAGGAACAGCTTAAAAAGAGAATCCTAATGTGATTTCTTTATAATGGGTGTGTTCCTTATCTTATCCCAGTGTCTAAATTCTTCTCCATGGCTGGAGCCCCAAATAATATACCTTTACGTGCTAAGGGGTGTCTAGAGAGTGGGATAGGTTTAATAACTACCCTAACCCTAACACGTACCCTAACCCTAACCCCTACCCTAACCCTAACACGTACCCTATTCCTAACCCGTACCCTAAACCGAGCCCTAACCCTAACACTAACCCTAACCCTAACCCTAACCCATACCCTACGCCGTACCCGCACCCCTCCCCGAACCCGTACCCTAAGCCGTACCCTAAACCTTACCCTAAGCCTAAACCTAACACTAGGCTACCCTTGACTGCTTCTGCCTCCAATAGATTTCCTAAGCACTAGTGTTTTAAGGAACAGCTTAAAAAGAGAATCCTAATGTGATTTCTTTATAATGGGTGTGTTCCTTATCTTATCCCAGTGTCTAAACTCTTCTCCATGGCTGGACCCCCAAATAATATTCCTTTACGTGCTAAGGGGTACCTAGAGAGTTGGATAGGCTTAATAACTACCCTAACCCTAACGCGTACCCTAACCCTAACCCCTACCCTAACCCTAACACGTACCCTAATCCTAACCCGTACCCTAAACCGAGACCTAACCCTATCACTAACACTAACCCTAACCCTAACCCATACTCTACGCCGTACCCGCACCCCTACCCGAACCCGTATCCTAAGCCGTACCCTAACCCTAACCCTAAGCCTAACCCTAACCCTAGGCTACCCTTGACTGCTTCTGCCTCCAATAGATTTCCTAAGCACTAGTGTTTTAAGGAAGAGCTTAAAAAGAGAATCCTAATGTGATTTCTTTATAATGGGTGTGTTCCTTATCTTATCCTAGTGTCTAAACTCTTCTCCATGGCTGGACCCCCAAATAATATTCCTTTACGTGCTAAGGGGTATCTAGAGAGTGGGATAGGTTTAATAACTACCCTAACCCTAACGCGTACCCTAACCCTAACCCCTACCCTAACCCTAACAAGTACCCTAATCCTAACCCGTACCCTAAACCGAGCCCTAACCCTAACACTAACCCTAACCCTAACCCTAACCCATACCCTACGCCGTACCCGAAACCCTCCCCGAACCCATACCCTAAGCCGTACCCTAAGCCTAACCCTAAGCCTAACCCTAACCCTAGGCTACCCTTGACTGCTTCTGCCTCCAATAGATTTCCTAAGCACTAGTGTTTTAAGGAACAGCTTAAAAAGAGAATCCTAATGTGATTTCTTTGTAATGGGTGTGTTCCTTATCTTATCCCAGTGTCTAAACTCTTCTCCATGGCTGGACCCCCAAATAATATTCCTTTACGTGCTAAGGAGTGTCTAGAGAGTGGGATAGGTTTAATAACTACCCTAACCCTAACGCGTACCCTAACCCTAACCCCTACCCTAACCCTAACACGTACCCTAATCCTAACCCGTACCCTAAACCGAGCCCTAACCCTAACACTAACCCTAACCCTAACCCTAACCCATACCCTACGCCGTACCCGCACCCCTCCCCGAACCCGTATCCTAAGCCGTACCCTAAGCCTAACCCTAAGCCTAAACCTAACCCTAGGCTACCCTTGACTGCTTCTGCCTCCAATAGATTTCCTAAGCACTAGTGTTTTAAGGAACAGCATAAAAAGAGAATCCTAATGTGATTTCTTTATAATGGGTGTGTTCCTTATCTTATCCCAGTGTCTAAACTCTTCTCCATGGCTGGACCCCCAAATAATATTCCTTTACGTGCTAAGGGGTACCTAGAGAGTTGGATAGGCTTAATAACTACCCTAACCCTAACGCGTACCCTAACCCTAACCCCTACCCTAACCCTAACACGTACCCTAATCCTAACCCGTACCCTAAACCGAGCCCTAACCCTAACACTAACCCTAACCCTAACCCTAACCCATACCCTACGCCGTACCCGCACCCCTCCCCGAACCCGTACCCTAAGCCGTACCCTAAGCCTAACCCTAAGCCTAACCCTAACCCTAGGCTACCCTTGACTGCTTCTGCCTCCAATAGATTTCCTAAGCACTAGTGTTTTAAGGAACAGCTTAAAAAGAGAATCCTAATGTGATTTCTTTATAATGGGTGTGTTCCTTATCTTATCCCAGTGTCTAAATTCTTCTCCATGGCTGGAGCCCCAAATAATATACCTTTACGTGCTAAGGGGTGTCTAGAGAGTGGGATAGGTTTAATAACTACCCTAACCCTAACACGTACCCCAACCCTAACCCCTACCCTAACCCTAACACGTACCCTATTCCTAACCCGTACCCTAAACCGAGCCCTAACCCTAACACTAACCCTAACCCTAACCCTAACCCATACCCTACGCCGTACCCGCACCCCTCCCCGAACCCGTACCCTAAGCCGTACCCTAAACCTTACCCTAAGCCTAAACCTAACACTAGGCTACCCTTGACTGCTTCTGCCTCCAATAGATTTCCTAAGCACTAGTGTTTTAAGGAACAGCTTAAAAAGAGAATCCTAATGTGATTTCTTTATAATGGGTGTGTTCCTTATCTTATCCCAGTGTCTAAACTCTTCTCCATGGCTGGACCCCCAAATAATATTCCTTTACGTGCTAAGGGGTACCTAGAGAGTTGGATAGGCTTAATAACTACCCTAACCCTAACGCGTACCCTAACCCTAACCCCTACCCTAACCCTAACACGTACCCTAATCCTAACCCGTACCCTAAACCGAGACCTAACCCTATCACTAACACTAACCCTAACCCTAACCCATACTCTACGCCATACCCGCACCCCTACCCGAACCCGTATCCTAAGCCGTACCCTAACCCTAACCCTAAGCCTAACCCTAACCCTAGGCTACCCTTGACTGCTTTTGCCTCCAATAGATTTCCTAAGCACTAGTGTTTTAAGGAAGAGCTTAAAAAGAGAATCCTAATGTGATTTCTTTATAATGGGTGTGTTCCTTATCTTATCCTAGTGTCTAAACTCTTCTCCATGGCTGGACCCCCAAATAATATTCCTTTACGTGCTAAGGGGTATCTAGAGAGTGGGATAGGTTTAATAACTACCCTAACCCTAACGCGTACCCTAACCCTAACCCCTACCCTAACCCTAACAAGTACCCTAATCCTAACCCGTACCCTAAACCGAGCCCTAACCCTAACACTAACCCTAACCCTAACCCTAACCCATACCCTACGCCGTACCCGAAACCCTCCCCGAAACCATACCCTAAGCCGTACCCTAAGCCTAACCCTAAGCCTAACCCTAACCCTAGGCTACCCTTGACTGCTTCTGCCTCCAATAGATTTCCTAAGCACTAGTGTTTTAAGGAACAGCTTAAAAAGAGAATCCTAATGTGATTTCTTTGTAATGGGTGTGTTCCTTATCTTATCCCAGTGTCTAAACTCTTCTCCATGGCTGGACCCCCAAATAATATTCCTTTACGTGCTAAGGAGTGTCTAGAGAGTGGGATAGGTTTAATAACTACCCTAACCCTAACGCGTACCCTAACCCTAACCCCTACCCTAACCCTAACACGTACCCTAATCCTAACCCGTACCCTAAACCGAGCCCTAACCCTAACACTAACCCTAACCCTAACCCTAACCCCTACCCTACGCCGTACCCGCACCCCTCCCCGAACCCGTATCCTAAGCCGTACCCTAAGCCTAACCCTAAGCCTAAACCTAACCCTAGGCTACCCTTGACTGCTTCTGCCTCCAATAGATTTCCTAAGCACTAGTGTTTTAAGGAACAGCATAAAAAGAGAATCCTAATGTGATTTCTTTATAATGGGTGTGTTCCTTATCTTATCCCAGTGTCTAAACTCTTCTCCATGGCTGGACCCCCAAATAATATTCCTTTACGTGCTAAGGGGTACCTAGAGAGTTGGATAGGCTTAATAACTACCCTAACCCTAACGCGTACCCTAACCCTAACCCCTACCCTAACCCTAACACGTACCCTAATCCTAACCCGTACCCTAAACCGAGACCTAACCCTATCACTAACACTAACCCTAACCCTAACCCATACTCTACGCCGTACCCGCACCCCTACCCGAACCCGTATCCTAAGCCGTACCCTAACCCTAACCCTAAGCCTAACCCTAACATTAGGCTACCCTTGACTGCTTCTGCCTCCAATAGATTTCCTAAGCACTAGTGTTTTAAGGAAGAGCTTAAAAAGAGAATCCTAATGTGATTTCTTTATAATGGGTGTGTTCCTTATCTTATCCTAGTGTCTAAACTCTTCTCCATGGCTGGACCCCCAAATAATATTCCTTTACGTGCTAAGGGGTATCTAGAGAGTGGGATAGGTTTAATAACTACCCTAACCCTAACGCGTACCCTAACCCTAACCCCTACCCTAACCCTAACACGTACCCTAATTCTAACCCGTACCCTAAACCGAGTCCTAACCCTATCACTAACCCTAACCCTAACCCTAACCCATACCCTACGCCGTACCCACACCCCTCCCCGAATCCGTACCCTAAGCCGTACCCTAACACTAACCCTAAGCCTAACACTAACCCTAGGCTACCCTTGAATGCTTCTGCCTCCAATAGATTTCCTAAGCACTAGTGTTTTAAGGAACAGCTTAAAAAGAGAATCCTAATGTGATTTCTTTATAATGGGTGTGTTCCGTATCTTATCCTAGTGTCTAAACTCTTCTCCATGGCTGGACCCCCAAATAATATTCCTTTACGTGCTAAGGGGTATCTAGAGAGTGGGATAGGTTTAATAACTACCCTAACCCTAACGCGTACCCTAACCCTAACCCCTACCCTAACCCTAACACGTACCCTAATCCTAACCCGTACCCTAAACCGAGCCCTAACCCTAACACTAACCCTAACCCTAACCCTAACCCATACCCTACGCCGTACCCGCACCCCTCCCCAAACCCGTACCCTAAGCCGTACCCTAAGCCTAACCCTAAGCCTAACCCTAACCCTAGGCTACCCTTGACTGCTTCTGCCTCCAATAGATTTCCTAAGCACTAGTGTTTTAAGGAACAGCTTAAAAAGAGAATCCTAATGTGATTTCTTTATAATGGGTGTGTTCCTTATCTTATCCCAGTGTCTAGACTCTTCTCCATAGCTGGAGCCCCAAATAATATACCTTTACGTGCTAAGGATTGTCTAGAGAGTGGGATAGGTTTAATAACTACCCTAACCCTAACACGTACCCTAACCCTAACCCCTACCCTAACCCTAACACGTACCCTAATCCTAACCCGTACCCTAAACCGAGACCTAACCCTATCACTAACACTAACCCTAACCCTAACCCATACTCTACGCCGTACCCGCACCCCTACCCGAACCCGTATCCTAAGCCGTACCCTAACCCTAACCCTAAGCCTAACCCTAACCCTAGGCTACCCTTGACTGCTTCTGCCTCCAATAGATTTCCTAAGCACTAGTGTTTTAAGGAAGAGCTTAAAAAGAGAATCCTAATGTGATTTCTTTATAATGGGTGTGTTCCTTATCTTATCCTAGTGTCTAAACTCTTCTCCATGGCTGGACCCCCAAATAATATTCCTTTACGTGCTAAGGGGTATCTAGAGAGTGGGATAGGTTTAATAACTACCCTAACCCTAACGCGTACCCTAACCCTAACCCCTACCCTAACCCTAACAAGTACCCTAATCCTAACCCGTACCCTAAACCGAGCCCTAACCCTAACACTAACCCTAACCCTAACCCTAACCCATACCCTACGCCGTACCCGAAACCCTCCCCGAACCCGTACCCTAAGCCGTACCCTAAGCCTAACCCTAAGCCTAACCCTAACCCTAGGCTACCCTTGACTGCTTCTGCCTCCAATAGATTTCCTAAGCACTAGTGTTTTAAGGAACAGCTTAAAAAGAGAATCCTAATGTGATTTCTTTGTAATGGGTGTGTTCCTTATCTTATCCCAGTGTCTAAACTCTTCTCCATGGCTGGACCCCCAAATAATATTCCTTTACGTGCTAAGGAGTGTCTAGAGAGTGGGATAGGTTTAATAACTACCCTAACCCTAACGCGTACCCTAACCCTAACCCCTACCCTAACCCTAACACGTACCCTAATCCTAACCCGTACCCTAAACCGAGCCCTAACCCTAACACTAACCCTAACCCTAACCCTAACCCATACCCTACGCCGTACCCGCACCCCTCCCCGAACCCGTATCCTAAGCCGTACCCTAAGCCTAACCCTAAGCCTAACCCTAACCCTAGGCTACCCTTGACTGCTTCTGCCTCCAATAGATTTCCTAAGCACTAGTGTTTTAAGGAACAGCATAAAAAGAGAATCCTAATGTGATTTCTTTATAATGGGTGTGTTCCTTATCTTATCCCAGTGTCTAAACTCTTCTCCATGGCTGGACCCCCAAATAATATTCCTTTACGTGCTAAGGGGTACCTAGAGAGTTGGATAGGCTTAATAACTACCCTAACCCTAACGCGTACCCTAACCCTAACCCCTACCCTAACCCTAATACGTACCCTAATCCTAACCCGTACCCTAAACCGAGACCTAACCCTATCACTAACACTAACCCTAACCCTAACCCATACTCTACGCCGTACCCGCACCCCTACCCGAACCCGTATCCTAAGCCGTACCCTAACCCTAACCCTAAGCCTAACCCTAACCCTAGGCTACCCTTGACTGCTTCTGCCTCCAATAGATTTCCTAAGCACTAGTGTTTTAAGGAAGAGCTTAAAAAGAGAATCCTAATGTGATTTCTTTATAATGGGTGTGTTCCTTATCTTATCCTAGTGTCTAAACTCTTCTCCATGGCTGGACCCCCAAATAATATTCCTTTACGTGCTAAGGGGTATCTAGAGAGTGGGATAGGTTTAATAACTACCCTAACCCTAACGCGTACCCTAACCCTAACCCCTACCCTAACCCTAACACGTACCCTAATTCTAACCCGTACCCTAAACCGAGTCCTAACCCTATCACTAACCCTAACCCTAACCCTAACCCATACCCTACGCCGTTCCCGCACCCCTCCCCGAATCCGTACCCTAAGCCGTACCCTAACACTAACCCTAAGCCTAACCCTAACCCTAGGCTACCCTTGAATGCTTCTGCCTCCAATAGATTTCCTAAGCACTAGTGTTTTAAGGAACAGCTTAAAAAGAGAATCCTAATGTGATTTCTTTATAATGGGTGTGTTCCGTATCTTATCCTAGTGTCTAAACTCTTCTCCATGGCTGGACCCCCAAATAATATTCCTTTACGTGCTAAGGGGTATCTAGAGAGTGGGATAGGTTTAATAACTACCCTAACCCTAACGCGTACCCTAACCCTAACCCCTACCCTAACCCTAACACGTACCCTAATCCTAACCCGTACCCTAAACCGAGCCCTAACCCTAACACTAACCCTAACCCTAACCCTAACCCATACCGTACGCCGTACCCGCACCCCTCCCCGAACCCGTACCCTAAGCCGTACCCTAAGCCTAACCCTAAGCCTAACCCTAACCCTAGGCTACCCTTGACTGCTTCTGCCTCCAATAGATTTCCTAAGCACTAGTGTTTTAAGGAACAGCTTAAAAAGAGAATCCTAATGTGATTTCTTTATAATGGGTGTGTTCCTTATCTTATCCCAGTGTCTAAATTCTTCTCCATGGCTGGAGCCCCAAATAATATACCTTTACGTGCTAAGGGGTGTCTAGAGAGTGGGATAGGTTTAATAACTACCCTAACCCTAACACGTACCCTAACCCTAACCCCTACCCTAACCCTAACACGTACCCTATTCCTAACCCGTACCCTAAACCGAGCCCTAACCCTAACACTAACCCTAACCCTAACCCTAACCCATACCCTACGCCGTACCCGCACCCCTCCCCGAACCCATACCCTAAGCCGTACCCTAAACCTTACCCTAAGCCTAAACCTAACCCTAGGCTACCCTTGAATGCTTCTGCCTCCAATAGATTTCCTAAGCACTAGTGTTTTAAGGAACAGCTTAAAAAGAGAATCCTAATGTGATTTCTTTGTAATGGGTGTGTTCCTTATCTTATCCCAGTGTCTAAACTCTTCTCCATGGCTGGACCCCCAAATAATATTCCTTTACGTGCTAAGGGGTACCTAGAGAGTTGGATAGGCTTAATAACTACCCTAACCCTAACGCGTACCCTAACCCTAACCCCTACCCTAACCCTAACACGTACCCTAATCCTAACCCGTACCCTAAACCGAGACCTAACCCTATCACTAACACTAACCCTAACCCTAACCCATACTCTACGCCGTACCCGCACCCCTACCCGAACCCGTATCCTAAGCCGTACCCTAACCCTAACCCTAAGCCTAACCCTAACCCTAGGCTACCCTTGACTGCTTCTGCCTCCAATAGATTTCCTAAGCACTAGTGTTTTAAGGAAGAGCTTAAAAAGAGAATCCTAATGTGATTTCTTTATAATGGGTGTGTTCCTTATCTTATCCTAGTGTCTAAACTCTTCTCCATGGCTGGACCCCCAAATAATATTCCTTTACGTGCTAAGGGGTATCTAGAGAGTGGGATAGGTTTAATAACTACCCTAACCCTAACGCGTACCCTAACCCTAACCCCTACCCTAACCCTAACACGTACCCTAATTCTAACCCGTACCCTAAACCGAGTCCTAACCCTATCACTAACCCTAACCCTAACCCTAACCCATACCCTACGCCGTTCCCGCACCCCTCCCCGAATCCGTACCCTAAGCCGTACCCTAACACTAACCCTAAGCCTAACCCTAACCCTAGGCTACCCTTGAATGCTTCTGCCTCCAATAGATTTCCTAAGCACTAGTGTTTTAAGGAACAGCTTAAAAAGAGAATCCTAATGTGATTTCTTTATAATGGGTGTGTTCCGTATCTTATCCTAGTGTCTAAACTCTTCTCCATGGCTGGACCCCCAAATAATATTCCTTTACGTGCTAAGGGGTATCTAGAGAGTGGGATAGGTTTAATAACTACCCTAACCCTAACGCGTACCCTAACCCTAACCCCTACCCTAACCCTAACACGTACCCTAATCCTAACCCGTACCCTAAACCGAGCCCTAACCCTAACACTAACCCTAACCCTAACCCTAACCCATACCGTACGCCGTACCCGCACCCCTCCCCGAACCCGTACCCTAAGCCGTACCCTAAGCCTAACCCTAAGCCTAACCCTAACCCTAGGCTACCCTTGACTGCTTCTGCCTCCAATAGATTTCCTAAGCACTAGTGTTTTAAGGAACAGCTTAAAAAGAGAATCCTAATGTGATTTCTTTATAATGGGTGTGTTCCTTATCTTATCCCAGTGTCTAAATTCTTCTCCATGGCTGGAGCCCCAAATAATATACCTTTACGTGCTAAGGGGTGTCTAGAGAGTGGGATAGGTTTAATAACTACCCTAACCCTAACACGTACCCTAACCCTAACCCCTACCCTAACCCTAACACGTACCCTATTCCTAACCCGTACCCTAAACCGAGCCCTAACCCTAACACTAACCCTAACCCTAACCCTAACCCATACCCTACGCCGTACCCGCACCCCTCCCCGAACCCATACCCTAAGCCGTACCCTAAACCTTACCCTAAGCCTAAACCTAACCCTAGGCTACCCTTGAATGCTTCTGCCTCCAATAGATTTCCTAAGCACTAGTGTTTTAAGGAACAGCTTAAAAAGAGAATCCTAATGTGATTTCTTTGTAATGGGTGTGTTCCTTATCTTATCCCAGTGTCTAAACTCTTCTCCATGGCTGGACCCCCAAATAATATTCCTTTACGTGCTAAGGGGTACCTAGAGAGTTGGATAGGCTTAATAACTACCCTAACCCTAACGCGTACCCTAACCCTAACCCCTACCCTAACCCTAACACGTACCCTAATCCTAACCCGTACCCTAAACCGAGACCTAACCCTATCACTAACACTAACCCTAACCCTAACCCATACTCTACGCCGTACCCGCACCCGTACCCGAACCCGTATCCTAAGCCGTACCCTAACCCTAACCCTAAGCCTAACCCTAACCCTAGGCTACCCTTGACTGCTTCTGCCTCCAATAGATTTCCTAAGCACTAGTGTTTTAAGGAAGAGCTTAAAAAGAGAATCCTAATGTGATTTCTTTATAATGGGTGTGTTCCTTATCTTATCCCAGTGTCTAAACTCTTCTCCATGGCTGGACCCCCAAATAATATTCCTTTACGTGCTAAGGGGTATCTAGAGAGTGGGATAGGTTTAATAACTACCCTAACCCTAACGCGTACCCTAACCCTAACCCCTACCCTAACCCTAACAAGTACCCTAATCCTAACCCGTACCCTAAACCGAGCCCTAACCCTAACACTAACCCTAACCCTAACCCTAACCCATACCCTACGCCGTACCCGAAACCCTCCCCGAACCCGTACCCTAAGCCGTACCCTAAGCCTAACCCTAAGCCTAACCCTAACCCTAGGCTACCCTTGACTGCTTCTGCCTCCAATAGATTTCCTAAGCACTAGTGTTTTAAGGAACAGCTTAAAAAGAGAATCCTAATGTGATTTCTTTGTAATGGGTGTGTTCCTTATCTTATCCCAGTGTCTAAACTCTTCTCCATGGCTGGACCCCCAAATAATATTCCTTTACGTGCTAAGGAGTGTCTAGAGAGTGGGATAGGTTTAATAACTACCCTAACCCTAACGCGTACCCTAACCCTAACCCCTACCCTAACCCTAACACGTACCCTAATCCTAACCCGTACCCTAAACCGAGCCCTAACCCTAACACTAACCCTAACCCTAACCCTAACCCATACCCTACGCCGTACGCGCACCCCTCCCCGAACCCGTATCCTAAGCCGTACCCTAAGCCTAACCCTAAGCCTAACCCTAACCCTAGGCTACCCTTGACTGCTTCTGCCTCCAATAGATTTCCTAAGCACTAGTGTTTTAAGGAACAGCATAAAAAGAGAATCCTAATGTGATTTCTTTATAATGGGTGTGTTCCTTATCTTATCCCAGTGTCTAAACTCTTCTCCATGGCTGGACCCCCAAATAATATTCCTTTACGTGCTAAGGGGTACCTAGAGAGTTGGATAGGCTTAATAACTACCCTAACCCTAACGCGTACCCTAACCCTAACCCCTACCCTAACCCTAACACGTACCCTAATCCTAACCCGTACCCTAAACCGAGACCTAACCCTATCACTAACACTAACCCTAACCCTAACCCATACTCTACGCCGTACCCGCACCCCTACCCGAACCCGTATCCTAAGCCGTACCCTAACCCTAACCCTAAGCCTAACCCTAACCCTAGGCTACCCTTGACTGCTTCTGCCTCCAATAGATTTCCTAAGCACTAGTGTTTTAAGGAAGAGCTTAAAAAGAGAATCCTAATGTGATTTCTTTATAATGGGTGTGTTCCTTATCTTATCCTAGTGTCTAAACTCTTCTCCATGGCTGGACCCCCAAATAATATTCCTTTACGTGCTAAGGGGTATCTAGAGAGTGGGATAGGTTTAATAACTACCCTAACCCTAACGCGTACCCTAACCCTAACCCCTACCCTAACCCTAACACGTACCCTAATTCTAACCCGTACCCTAAACCGAGTCCTAACCCTATCACTAACCCTAACCCTAACCCTAACCCATACCCTACGCCGTACCCACACCCCTCCCCGAATCCGTACCCTAAGCCGTACCCTAACACTAACCCTAAGCCTAACACTAACCCTAGGCTACCCTTGAATGCTTCTGCCTCCAATAGATTTCCTAAGCACTAGTGTTTTAAGGAACAGCTTAAAAAGAGAATCCTAATGTGATTTCTTTATAATGGGTGTGTTCCGTATCTTATCCTAGTGTCTAAACTCTTCTCCATGGCTGGACCCCCAAATAATATTCCTTTACGTGCTAAGGGGTATCTAGAGAGTGGGATAGGTTTAATAACTACCCTAACCCTAACGCGTACCCTAACCCTAACCCCTACCCTAACCCTAACACGTACCCTAATCCTAACCCGTACCCTAAACCGAGCCCTAACCCTAACACTAACCCTAACCCTAACCCTAACCCATA
Organism: Balaenoptera ricei; assembly: GCF_028023285.1. NCBI lineage: Eukaryota > Metazoa > Chordata > Mammalia > Artiodactyla > Balaenopteridae > Balaenoptera > Balaenoptera ricei. Next base: position 157,034 of record NW_026777598.1, read on the forward strand.
CCCTACGCCGTACCCGCACCCCTCCCCAAACCCGTACCCTAAGCCGTACCCTAAGCCTAACCCTAAGCCTAACCCTAACCCTAGGCTACCCTTGACTGCTTCTGCCTCCAATAGATTTCCTAAGCACTAGTGTTTTAAGGAACAGCTTAAAAAGAGAATCCTAATGTGATTTCTTTATAATGGGTGTGTTCCTTATCTTATCCCAGTGTCTAGACTCTTCTCCATAGCTGGAGCCCCAAATAATATACCTTTACGTGCTAAGGAGTGTCTAGAGAGTGGGATAGGTTTAATAACTACCCTAACCCTAACACGTACCCTAACCCTAACCCCTACCCTAACCCTAACACGTACCCTAATCCTAACCCGTACCCTAAACCGAGACCTAACCCTATCACTAACACTAACCCTAACCCTAACCCATACTCTACGCCGTACCCGCACCCCTACCCGAACCCGTATCCTAAGCCGTACCCTAACCCTAACCCTAAGCCTAACCCTAACCCTAGGCTACCCTTGACTGCTTCTGCCTCCAATAGATTTCCTAAGCACTAGTGTTTTAAGGAAGAGCTTAAAAAGAGAATCCTAATGTGATTTCTTTATAATGGGTGTGTTCCTTATCTTATCCTAGTGTCTAAACTCTTCTCCATGGCTGGACCCCCAAATAATATTCCTTTACGTGCTAAGGGGTATCTAGAGAGTGGGATAGGTTTAATAACTACCCTAACCCTAACGCGTACCCTAACCCTAACCCCTACCCTAACCCTAACAAGTACCCTAATCCTAACCCGTACCCTAAACCGAGCCCTAACCCTAACACTAACCCTAACCCTAACCCTAACCCATACCCTACGCCGTACCCGAAACCCTCCCCGAACCCGTACCCTAAGCCGTACCCTAAGCCTAACCCTAAGCCTAACCCTAACCCTAGGCTACCCTTGACTGCTTCTGCCTCCAATAGATTTCCTAAGCACTAGTGTTTTAAGGAACAGCTTAAAAAGAGAATCCTAATGTGATTTCTTTGTAATGGGTGTGTTCCTTATCTTATCCCAGTGTCTAAACTCTTCTCCATGGCTGGACCCCCAAATAATATTCCTTTACGTGCTAAGGAGTGTCTAGAGAGTGGGATAGGTTTAATAACTACCCTAACCCTAACGCGTACCCTAACCCTAACCCCTACCCTAACCCTAACACGTACCCTAATCCTAACCCGTACCCTAAACCGAGCCCTAACCCTAACACTAACCCTAACCCTAACCCTAACCCATACCCTACGCCGTACCCGCACCCCTCCCCGAACCCGTATCCTAAGCCGTACCCTAAGCCTAACCCTAAGCCTAACCCTAACCCTAGGCTACCCTTGACTGCTTCTGCCTCCAATAGATTTCCTAAGCACTAGTGTTTTAAGGAACAGCATAAAAAGAGAATCCTAATGTGATTTCTTTATAATGGGTGTGTTCCTTATCTTATCCCAGTGTCTAAACTCTTCTCCATGGCTGGACCCCCAAATAATATTCCTTTACGTGCTAAGGGGTACCTAGAGAGTTGGATAGGCTTAATAACTACCCTAACCCTAACGCGTACCCTACCCTAACCCCTACCCTAACCCTAATACGTACCCTAATCCTAACCCGTACCCTAAACCGAGACCTAACCCTATCACTAACACTAACCCTAACCCTAACCCATACTCTACGCCGTACCCGCACCCCTACCCGAACCCGTATCCTAAGCCGTACCCTAACCCTAACCCTAAGCCTAACCCTAACCCTAGGCTACCCTTGACTGCTTCTGCCTCCAATAGATTTCCTAAGCACTAGTGTTTTAAGGAAGAGCTTAAAAAGAGAATCCTAATGTGATTTCTTTATAATGGGTGTGTTCCTTATCTTATCCTAGTGTCTAAACTCTTCTCCATGGCTGGACCCCCAAATAATATTCCTTTACGTGCTAAGGGGTATCTAGAGAGTGGGATAGGTTTAATAACTACCCTAACCCTAACGCGTACCCTAACCCTAACCCCTACCCTAACCCTAACACGTACCCTAATTCTAACCCGTACCCTAAACCGAGTCCTAACCCTATCACTAACCCTAACCCTAACCCTAACCCATACCCTACGCCGTTCCCGCACCCCTCCCCGAATCCGTACCCTAAGCCGTACCCTAACACTAACCCTAAGCCTAACCCTAACCCTAGGCTACCCTTGAATGCTTCTGCCTCCAATAGATTTCCTAAGCACTAGTGTTTTAAGGAACAGCTTAAAAAGAGAATCCTAATGTGATTTCTTTATAATGGGTGTGTTCCGTATCTTATCCTAGTGTCTAAACTCTTCTCCATGGCTGGACCCCCAAATAATATTCCTTTACGTGCTAAGGGGTATCTAGAGAGTGGGATAGGTTTAATAACTACCCTAACCCTAACGCGTACCCTAACCCTAACCCCTACCCTAACCCTAACACGTACCCTAATCCTAACCCGTACCCTAAACCGAGCCCTAACCCTAACACTAACCCTAACCCTAACCCTAACCCATACCCTACGCCGTACCCGCACCCCTCCCCGAACCCGTACCCTAAGCCGTACCCTAAGCCTAACCCTAAGCCTAACCCTAACCCTAGGCTACCCTTGACTGCTTCTGCCTCCAATAGATTTCCTAAGCACTAGTGTTTTAAGGAACAGCTTAAAAAGAGAATCCTAAAGTGATTTCTTTATAATGGGTGTGTTCCTTATCTTATCCCAGTGTCTAAATTCTTCTCCATGGCTGGAGCCCCAAATAATATACCTTTACGTGCTAAGGGGTGTCTAGAGAGTGGGATAGGTTTAATAACTACCCTAACCCTAACACGTACCCTAACCCTAACCCCTACCCTAACCCTAACACGTACCCTATTCCTAACCCGTACCCTAAACCGAGCCCTAACCCTAACACTAACCCTAACCCTAACCCTAACCCATACCCTACGCCGTACCCGCACCCCTCCCCGAACCCATACCCTAAGCCGTACCCTAAACCTTACCCTAAGCCTAAACCTAACCCTAGGCTACCCTTGAATGCTTCTGCCTCCAATAGATTTCCTAAGCACTAGTGTTTTAAGGAACAGCTTAAAAAGAGAATCCTAATGTGATTTCTTTGTAATGGGTGTGTTCCTTATCTTATCCCAGTGTCTAAACTCTTCTCCATGGCTGGACCCCCAAATAATATTCCTTTACGTGCTAAGGGGTACCTAGAGAGTTGGATAGGCTTAATAACTACCCTAACCCTAACGCGTACCCTAACCCTAACCCCTACCCTAACCCTAACACGTACCCTAATCCTAACCCGTACCCTAAACCGAGACCTAACCCTATCACTAACACTAACCCTAACCCTAACCCATACTCTACGCCGTACCCGCACCCGTACCCGAACCCGTATCCTAAGCCGTACCCTAACCCTAACCCTAAGCCTAACCCTAACCCTAGGCTACCCTTGACTGCTTCTGCCTCCAATAGATTTCCTAAGCACTAGTGTTTTAAGGAAGAGCTTAAAAAGAGAATCCTAATGTGATTTCTTTATAATGGGTGTGTTCCGTATCTTATCCTAGTGTCTAAACTCTTCTCCATGGCTGGACCCCCAAATAATATTCCTTTACGTGCTAAGGGGTATCTAGAGAGTGGGATAGGTTTAATAACTACCCTAACCCTAACGCGTACCCTAACCCTAACCCCTACCCTAACCCTAACACGTACCCTAATCCTAACCCGTACCCTAAACCGAGCCCTAACCCTAACACTAACCCTAACCCTAACCCTAACCCATACCCTACGCCGTACCCGCACCCCTCCCCAAACCCGTACCCTAAGCCGTACCCTAAGCCTAACCCTAAGCCTAACCCTAACCCTAGGCTACCCTTGACTGCTTCTGCCTCCAATAGATTTCCTAAGCACTAGTGTTTTAAGGAACAGCTTAAAAAGAGAATCCTAATGTGATTTCTTTATAATGGGTGTGTTCCTTATCTTATCCCAGTGTCTAGACTCTTCTCCATAGCTGGAGCCCCAAATAATATACCTTTACGTGCTAAGGAGTGTCTAGAGAGTGGGATAGGTTTAATAACTACCCTAACCCTAACACGTACCCTAACCCTAACCCCTACCCTAACCCTAACACGTACCCTAATCCTAACCCGTACCCTAAACCGAGACCTAACCCTATCACTAACACTAACCCTAACCCTAACCCATACTCTACGCCGTACCCGCACCCCTACCCGAACCCGTATCCTAAGCCGTACCCTAACCCTAACCCTAAGCCTAACCCTAACCCTAGGCTACCCTTGACTGCTTCTGCCTCCAATAGATTTCCTAAGCACTAGTGTTTTAAGGAAGAGCTTAAAAAGAGAATCCTAATGTGATTTCTTTATAATGGGTGTGTTCCTTATCTTATCCTAGTGTCTAAACTCTTCTCCATGGCTGGACCCCCAAATAATATTCCTTTACGTGCTAAGGGGTATCTAGAGAGTGGGATAGGTTTAATAACTACCCTAACCCTAACGCGTACCCTAACCCTAACCCCTACCCTAACCCTAACAAGTACCCTAATCCTAACCCGTACCCTAAACCGAGCCCTAACCCTAACACTAACCCTAACCCTAACCCTAACCCATACCCTACGCCGTACCCGAAACCCTCCCCGAACCCGTACCCTAAGCCGTACCCTAAGCCTAACCCTAAGCCTAACCCTAACCCTAGGCTACCCTTGACTGCTTCTGCCTCCAATAGATTTCCTAAGCACTAGTGTTTTAAGGAACAGCTTAAAAAGAGAATCCTAATGTGATTTCTTTGTAATGGGTGTGTTCCTTATCTTATCCCAGTGTCTAAACTCTTCTCCATGGCTGGACCCCCAAATAATATTCCTTTACGTGCTAAGGAGTGTCTAGAGAGTGGGATAGGTTTAATAACTACCCTAACCCTAACGCGTACCCTAACCCTAACCCCTACCCTAACCCTAACACGTACCCTAATCCTAACCCGTACCCTAAACCGAGCCCTAACCCTAACACTAACCCTAACCCTAACCCTAACCCATACCCTACGCCGTACCCGCACCCCTCCCCGAACCCGTATCCTAAGCCGTACCCTAAGCCTAACCCTAAGCCTAACCCTAACCCTAGGCTACCCTTGACTGCTTCTGCCTCCAATAGATTTCCTAAGCACTAGTGTTTTAAGGAACAGCATAAAAAGAGAATCCTAATGTGATTTCTTTATAATGGGTGTGTTCCTTATCTTATCCCAGTGTCTAAACTCTTCTCCATGGCTGGACCCCCAAATAATATTCCTTTACGTGCTAAGGGGTACCTAGAGAGTTGGATAGGCTTAATAACTACCCTAACCCTAACGCGTACCCTAACCCTAACCCCTACCCTAACCCTAATACGTACCCTAATCCTAACCCGTACCCTAAACCGAGACCTAACCCTATCACTAACACTAACCCTAACCCTAACCCATACTCTACGCCGTACCCGCACCCCTACCCGAACCCGTATCCTAAGCCGTACCCTAACCCTAACCCTAAGCCTAACCCTAACCCTAGGCTACCCTTGACTGCTTCTGCCTCCAATAGATTTCCTAAGCACTAGTGTTTTAAGGAAGAGCTTAAAAAGAGAATCCTAATGTGATTTCTTTATAATGGGTGTGTTCCTTATCTTATCCTAGTGTCTAAACTCTTCTCCATGGCTGGACCCCCAAATAATATTCCTTTACGTGCTAAGGGGTATCTAGAGAGTGGGATAGGTTTAATAACTACCCTAACCCTAACGCGTACCCTAACCCTAACCCCTACCCTAACCCTAACACGTACCCTAATTCTAACCCGTACCCTAAACCGAGTCCTAACCCTATCACTAACCCTAACCCTAACCCTAACCCATACCCTACGCCGTTCCCGCACCCCTCCCCGAATCCGTACCCTAAGCCGTACCCTAACACTAACCCTAAGCCTAACCCTAACCCTAGGCTACCCTTGAATGCTTCTGCCTCCAATAGATTTCCTAAGCACTAGTGTTTTAAGGAACAGCTTAAAAAGAGAATCCTAATGTGATTTCTTTATAATGGGTGTGTTCCGTATCTTATCCTAGTGTCTAAACTCTTCTCCATGGCTGGACCCCCAAATAATATTCCTTTACGTGCTAAGGGGTATCTAGAGAGTGGGATAGGTTTAATAACTACCCTAACCCTAACGCGTACCCTAACCCTAACCCCTACCCTAACCCTAACACGTACCCTAATCCTAACCCGTACCCTAAACCGAGCCCTAACCCTAACACTAACCCTAACCCTAACCCTAACCCATACCCTACGCCGTACCCGCACCCCTCCCCGAACCCGTACCCTAAGCCGTACCCTAAGCCTAACCCTAAGCCTAACCCTAACCCTAGGCTACCCTTGACTGCTTCTGCCTCCAATAGATTTCCTAAGCACTAGTGTTTTAAGGAACAGCTTAAAAAGAGAATCCTAAAGTGATTTCTTTATAATGGGTGTGTTCCTTATCTTATCCCAGTGTCTAAATTCTTCTCCATGGCTGGAGCCCCAAATAATATACCTTTACGTGCTAAGGGGTGTCTAGAGAGTGGGATAGGTTTAATAACTACCCTAACCCTAACACGTACCCTAACCCTAACCCCTACCCTAACCCTAACACGTACCCTATTCCTAACCCGTACCCTAAACCGAGCCCTAACCCTAACACTAACCCTAACCCTAACCCTAACCCATACCCTACGCCGTACCCGCACCCCTCCCCGAACCCATACCCTAAGCCGTACCCTAAACCTTACCCTAAGCCTAAACCTAACCCTAGGCTACCCTTGAATGCTTCTGCCTCCAATAGATTTCCTAAGCACTAGTGTTTTAAGGAACAGCTTAAAAAGAGAATCCTAATGTGATTTCTTTGTAATGGGTGTGTTCCTTATCTTATCCCAGTGTCTAAACTCTTCTCCATGGCTGGACCCCCAAATAATATTCCTTTACGTGCTAAGGGGTACCTAGAGAGTTGGATAGGCTTAATAACTACCCTAACCCTAACGCGTACCCTAACCCTAACCCCTACCCTAACCCTAACACGTACCCTAATCCTAACCCGTACCCTAAACCGAGACCTAACCCTATCACTAACACTAACCCTAACCCTAACCCATACTCTACGCCGTACCCGCACCCGTACCCGAACCCGTATCCTAAGCCGTACCCTAACCCTAACCCTAAGCCTAACCCTAACCCTAGGCTACCCTTGACTGCTTCTGCCTCCAATAGATTTCCTAAGCACTAGTGTTTTAAGGAAGAGCTTAAAAAGAGAATCCTAATGTGATTTCTTTATAATGGGTGTGTTCCTTATCTTATCCTAGTGTCTAAACTCTTCTCCATGGCTGGACCCCCAAATAATATTCCTTTACGTGCTAAGGGGTATCTAGAGAGTGGGATAGGTTTAATAACTACCCTAACCCTAACGCGTACCCTAACCCTAACCCCTACCCTAACCCTAACAAGTACCCTAATCCTAACCCGTACCCTAAACCGAGCCCTAACCCTAACACTAACCCTAACCCTAACCCTAACCCATACCCTACGCCGTACCCGAAACCCTCCCCGAACCCGTACCCTAAGCCGTACCCTAAGCCTAACCCTAAGCCTAACCCTAACCCTAGGCTACCCTTGACTGCTTCTGCCTCCAATAGATTTCCTAAGCACTAGTGTTTTAAGGAACAGCTTAAAAAGAGAATCCTAATGTGATTTCTTTGTAATGGGTGTGTTCCTTATCTTATCCCAGTGTCTAAACTCTTCTCCATGGCTGGACCCCCAAATAATATTCCTTTACGTGCTAAGGAGTGTCTAGAGAGTGGGATAGGTTTAATAACTACCCTAACCCTAACGCGTACCCTAACCCTAACCCCTACCCTAACCCTAACACGTACCCTAATCCTAACCCGTACCCTAAACCGAGCCCTAACCCTAACACTAACCCTAACCCTAACCCTAACCCATACCCTACGCCGTACGCGCACCCCTTCCCGAACCCGTATCCTAAGCCGTACCCTAAGCCTAACCCTAAGCCTAACCCTAACCCTAGGCTACCCTTGACTGCTTCTGCCTCCAATAGATTTCCTAAGCACTAGTGTTTTAAGGAACAGCTTAAAAAGAGAATCCTAATGTGATTTCTTTGTAATGGGTGTGTTCCTTATCTTATCCCAGTGTCTAAACTCTTCTCCATGGCTGGACCCCCAAATAATATTCCTTTACGTGCTAAGGAGTGTCTAGAGAGTGGGATAGGTTTAATAACTACCCTAACCCTAACGCGTACCCTAACCCTAACCCCTACCCTAACCCTAACACGTACCCTAATCCTAACCCGTACCCTAAACCGAGCCCTAACCCTAACACTAACCCTAACCCTAACCCTAACCCATACCCTACGCCGTACCCGCACCCCTCCCCGAACCCGTATCCTAAGCCGTACCCTAAGCCTAACCCTAAGCCTAACCCTAACCCTAGGCTACCCTTGACTGCTTCTGCCTCCAATAGATTTCCTAAGCACTAGTGTTTTAAGGAACAGCATAAAAAGAGAATCCTAATGTGATTTCTTTATAATGGGTGTGTTCCTTATCTTATCCCAGTGTCTAAACTCTTCTCCATGGCTGGACCCCCAAATAATATTCCTTTACGTGCTAAGCGGTACCTAGAGAGTTGGATAGGCTTAATAACTACCCTAACCCTAACGCGTACCCTAACCCTAACCCCTACCCTAACCCTAATACGTACCCTAATCCTAACCCGTACCCTAAACCGAGACCTAACCCTATCACTAACACTAACCCTAACCCTAACCCATACTCTACGCCGTACCCGCACCCCTACCCGAACCCGTATCCTAAGCCGTACCCTAACCCTAACCCTAAGCCTAACCCTAACCCTAGGCTACCCTTGACTGCTTCTGCCTCCAATAGATTTCCTAAGCACTAGTGTTTTAAGGAAGAGCTTAAAAAGAGAATCCTAATGTGATTTCTTTATAATGGGTGTGTTCCTTATCTTATCCTAGTGTCTAAACTCTTCTCCATGGCTGGACCCCCAAATAATATTCCTTTACGTGCTAAGGGGTATCTAGAGAGTGGGATAGGTTTAATAACTACCCTAACCCTAACGCGTACCCTAACCCTAACCCCTACCCTAACCCTAACACGTACCCTAATTCTAACCCGTACCCTAAACCGAGTCCTAACCCTATCACTAACCCTAACCCTAACCCTAACCCATACCCTACGCCGTTCCCGCACCCCTCCCCGAATCCGTACCCTAAGCCGTACCCTAACACTAACCCTAAGCCTAACCCTAACCCTAGGCTACCCTTGAATGCTTCTGCCTCCAATAGATTTCCTAAGCACTAGTGTTTTAAGGAACAGCTTAAAAAGAGAATCCTAATGTGATTTCTTTATAATGGGTGTGTTCCGTATCTTATCCTAGTGTCTAAACTCTTCTCCATGGCTGGACCCCCAAATAATATTCCTTTACGTGCTAAGGGGTATCTAGAGAGTGGGATAGGTTTAATAACTACCCTAACCCTAACGCGTACCCTAACCCTAACCCCTACCCTAACCCTAACACGTACCCTAATCCTAACCCGTACCCTAAACCGAGCCCTAACCCTAACACTAACCCTAACCCTAACCCTAACCCATACCCTACGCCGTACCCGCACCCCTCCCCGAACCCGTACCCTAAGCCGTACCCTAAGCCTAACCCTAAGCCTAACCCTAACCCTAGGCTACCCTTGACTGCTTCTGCCTCCAATAGATTTCCTAAGCACTAGTGTTTTAAGGAACAGCTTAAAAAGAGAATCCTAATGTGATTTCTTTATAATGGGTGTGTTCCTTATCTTATCCCAGTGTCTAAATTCTTCTCCATGGCTGGAGCCCCAAATAATATACCTTTACGTGCTAAGGGGTGTCTAGAGAGTGGGATAGGTTTAATAACTACCCTAACCCTAACACGTACCCTAACCCTAACCCCTACCCTAACCCTAACACGTACCCTATTCCTAACCCGTACCCTAAACCGAGCCCTAACCCTAACACTAACCCTAACCCTAACCCTAACCCATACCCTACGCCGTACCCGCACCCCTCCCCGAACCCATACCCTAAGCCGTACCCTAAACCTTACCCTAAGCCTAAACCTAACCCTAGGCTACCCTTGAATGCTTCTGCCTCCAATAGATTTCCTAAGCACTAGTGTTTTAAGGAACAGCTTAAAAAGAGAATCCTAATGTGATTTCTTTGTAATGGGTGTGTTCCTTATCTTATCCCAGTGTCTAAACTCTTCTCCATGGCTGGACCCCCAAATAATATTCCTTTACGTGCTAAGGGGTACCTAGAGAGTTGGATAGGCTTAATAACTACCCTAACCCTAACGCGTACCCTAACCCTAACCCCTACCCTAACCCTAACACGTACCCTAATCCTAACCCGTACCCTAAACCGAGACCTAACCCTATCACTAACACTAACCCTAACCCTAACCCATACTCTACGCCGTACCCGCACCCGTACCCGAACCCGTATCCTAAGCCGTACCCTAACCCTAACCCTAAGCCTAACCCTAACCCTAGGCTACCCTTGACTGCTTCTGCCTCCAATAGATTTCCTAAGCACTAGTGTTTTAAGGAAGAGCTTAAAAAGAGAATCCTAATGTGATTTCTTTATAATGGGTGTGTTCCTTATCTTATCCTAGTGTCTAAACTCTTCTCCATGGCTGGACCCCCAAATAATATTCCTTTACGTGCTAAGGGGTATCTAGAGAGTGGGATAGGTTTAATAACTACCCTAACCCTAACGCGTACCCTAACCCTAACCCCTACCCTAACCCTAACAAGTACCCTAATCCTAACCCGTACCCTAAACCGAGCCCTAACCCTAACACTAACCCTAACCCTAACCCTAACCCATACCCTACGCCATACCCGAAACCCTCCCCGAACCCGTACCCTAAGCCGTACCCTAAGCCTAACCCTAAGCCTAACCCTAACCCTAGGCTACCCTTGACTGCTTCTGCCTCCAATAGATTTCCTAAGCACTAGTGTTTTAAGGAACAGCTTAAAAAGAGAATCCTAATGTGATTTCTTTGTAATGGGTGTGTTCCTTATCTTATCCCAGTGTCTAAACTCTTCTCCATGGCTGGACCCCCAAATAATATTCCTTTACGTGCTAAGGAGTGTCTAGAGAGTGGGATAGGTTTAATAACTACCCTAACCCTAACGCGTACCCTAACCCTAACCCCTACCCTAACCCTAACACGTACCCTATTCCTAACCCGTACCCTAAACCGAGCCCTAACCCTAACACTAACCCTAACCCTAACCCTAACCCATACCCTACGCCGTACCCGCACCCCTCCCCGAACCCATACCCTAAGCCGTACCCTAAACCTTACCCTAAGCCTAAACCTAACCCTAGGCTACCCTTGAATGCTTCTGCCTCCAATAGATTTCCTAAGCACTAGTGTTTTAAGGAACAGCTTAAAAAGAGAATCCTAATGTGATTTCTTTGTAATGGGTGTGTTCCTTATCTTATCCCAGTGTCTAAACTCTTCTCCATGGCTGGACCCCCAAATAATATTCCTTTACGTGCTAAGGGGTACCTAGAGAGTTGGATAGGCTTAATAACTACCCTAACCCTAACGCGTACCCTAACCCTAACCCCTACCCTAACCCTAACACGTACCCTAATCCTAACCCGTACCCTAAACCGAGACCTAACCCTATCACTAACACTAACCCTAACCCTAACCCATACTCTACGCCGTACCCGCACCCGTACCCGAACCCGTATCCTAAGCCGTACCCTAACCCTAACCCTAAGCCTAACCCTAACCCTAGGCTACCCTTGACTGCTTCTGCCTCCAATAGATTTCCTAAGCACTAGTGTTTTAAGGAAGAGCTTAAAAAGAGAATCCTAATGTGATTTCTTTATAATGGGTGTGTTCCTTATCTTATCCTAGTGTCTAAACTCTTCTCCATGGCTGGACCCCCAAATAATATTCCTTTACGTGCTAAGGGGTATCTAGAGAGTGGGATAGGTTTAATAACTACCCTAACCCTAACGCGTACCCTAACCCTAACCCCTACCCTAACCCTAACAAGTACCCTAATCCTAACCCGTACCCTAAACCGAGCCCTAACCCTAACACTAACCCTAACCCTAACCCTAACCCATACCCTACGCCGTACCCGAAACCCTCCCCGAACCCGTACCCTAAGCCGTACCCTAAGCCTAACCCTAAGCCTAACCCTAACCCTAGGCTACCCTTGACTGCTTCTGCCTCCAATAGATTTCCTAAGCACTAGTGTTTTAAGGAACAGCTTAAAAAGAGAATCCTAATGTGATTTCTTTGTAATGGGTGTGTTCCTTATCTTATCCCAGTGTCTAAACTCTTCTCCATGGCTGGACCCCCAAATAATATTCCTTTACGTGCTAAGGAGTGTCTAGAGAGTGGGATAGGTTTAATAACTACCCTAACCCTAACGCGTACCCTAACCCTAACCCCTACCCTAACCCTAACACGTACCCTAATCCTAACCCGTACCCTAAACCGAGCCCTAACCCTAACACTAACCCTAACCCTAACCCTAACCCATACCCTACGCCGTACGCGCACCCCTTCCCGAACCCGTATCCTAAGCCGTACCCTAAGCCTAACCCTAAGCCTAACCCTAACCCTAGGCTACCCTTGACTGCTTCTGCCTCCAATAGATTTCCTAAGCACTAGTGTTTTAAGGAACAGCTTAAAAAGAGAATCCTAATGTGATTTCTTTGTAATGGGTGTGTTCCTTATCTTATCCCAGTGTCTAAACTCTTCTCCATGGCTGGACCCCCAAATAATATTCCTTTACGTGCTAAGGAGTGTCTAGAGAGTGGGATAGGTTTAATAACTACCCTAACCCTAACGCGTACCCTAACCCTAACCCCTACCCTAACCCTAACACGTACCCTAATCCTAACCCGTACCCTAAACCGAGCCCTAACCCTAACACTAACCCTAACCCTAACCCTAACCCATACCCTACGCCGTACCCGCACCCCTCCCCGAACCCGTATCCTAAGCCGTACCCTAAGCCTAACCCTAAGCCTAACCCTAACCCTAGGCTACCCTTGACTGCTTCTGCCTCCAATAGATTTCCTAAGCACTAGTGTTTTAAGGAACAGCATAAAAAGAGAATCCTAATGTGATTTCTTTATAATGGGTGTGTTCCTTATCTTATCCCAGTGTCTAAACTCTTCTCCATGGCTGGACCCCCAAATAATATTCCTTTACGTGCTAAGCGGTACCTAGAGAGTTGGATAGGCTTAATAACTACCCTAACCCTAACGCGTACCCTAACCCTAACCCCTACCCTAACCCTAATACGTACCCTAATCCTAACCCGTACCCTAAACCGAGACCTAACCCTATCACTAACACTAACCCTAACCCTAACCCATACTCTACGCCGTACCCGCACCCCTACCCGAACCCGTATCCTAAGCCGTACCCTAACCCTAACCCTAAGCCTAACCCTAACCCTAGGCTACCCTTGACTGCTTCTGCCTCCAATAGATTTCCTAAGCACTAGTGTTTTAAGGAAGAGCTTAAAAAGAGAATCCTAATGTGATTTCTTTATAATGGGTGTGTTCCTTATCTTATCCTAGTGTCTAAACTCTTCTCCATGGCTGGACCCCCAAATAATATTCCTTTACGTGCTAAGGGGTATCTAGAGAGTGGGATAGGTTTAATAACTACCCTAACCCTAACGCGTACCCTAACCCTAACCCCTACCCTAACCCTAACACGTACCCTAATTCTAACCCGTACCCTAAACCGAGTCCTAACCCTATCACTAACCCTAACCCTAACCCTAACCCATACCCTACGCCGTTCCCGCACCCCTCCCCGAATCCGTACCCTAAGCCGTACCCTAACACTAACCCTAAGCCTAACCCTAACCCTAGGCTACCCTTGAATGCTTCTGCCTCCAATAGATTTCCTAAGCACTAGTGTTTTAAGGAACAGCTTAAAAAGAGAATCCTAATGTGATTTCTTTATAATGGGTGTGTTCCGTATCTTATCCTAGTGTCTAAACTCTTCTCCATGGCTGGACCCCCAAATAATATTCCTTTACGTGCTAAGGGGTATCTAGAGAGTGGGATAGGTTTAATAACTACCCTAACCCTAACGCGTACCCTAACCCTAACCCCTACCCTAACCCTAACACGTACCCTAATCCTAACCCGTACCCTAAACCGAGCCCTAACCCTAACACTAACCCTAACCCTAACCCTAAACCATACCCTACGCCGTACCCGCACCCCTCCCCGAACCCGTACCCTAAGCCGTACCCTAAGCCTAACCCTAAGCCTAACCCTAACCCTAGGCTACCCTTGACTGCTTCTGCCTCCAATAGATTTCCTAAGCACTAGTGTTTTAAGGAACAGCTTAAAAAGAGAATCCTAAAGTGATTTCTTTATAATGGGTGTGTTCCTTATCTTATCCCAGTGTCTAAATTCTTCTCCATGGCTGGAGCCCCAAATAATATACCTTTACGTGCTAAGGGGTGTCTAGAGAGTGGGATAGGTTTAATAACTACCCTAACCCTAACACGTACCCTAACCCTAACCCCTACCCTAACCCTAACACGTACCCTATTCCTAACCCGTACCCTAAACCGAGCCCTAACCCTAACACTAACCCTAACCCTAACCCTAACCCATACCCTACGCCGTACCCGCACCCCTCCCCGAACCCATACCCTAAGCCGTACCCTAAACCTTACCCTAAGCCTAAACCTAACCCTAGGCTACCCTTGAATGCTTCTGCCTCCAATAGATTTCCTAAGCACTAGTGTTTTAAGGAACAGCTTAAAAAGAGAATCCTAATGTGATTTCTTTGTAATGGGTGTGTTCCTTATCTTATCCCAGTGTCTAAACTCTTCTCCATGGCTGGACCCCCAAATAATATTCCTTTACGTGCTAAGGGGTACCTAGAGAGTTGGATAGGCTTAATAACTACCCTAACCCTAACGCGTACCCTAACCCTAACCCCTACCCTAACCCTAACACGTACCCTAATCCTAACCCGTACCCTAAACCGAGACCTAACCCTATCACTAACACTAACCCTAACCCTAACCCATACTCTACGCCGTACCCGCACCCGTACCCGAACCCGTATCCTAAGCCGTACCCTAACCCTAACCCTAAGCCTAACCCTAACCCTAGGCTACCCTTGACTGCTTCTGCCTCCAATAGATTTCCTAAGCACTAGTGTTTTAAGGAAGAGCTTAAAAAGAGAATCCTAATGTGATTTCTTTATAATGGGTGTGTTCCTTATCTTATCCTAGTGTCTAAACTCTTCTCCATGGCTGGACCCCCAAATAATATTCCTTTACGTGCTAAGGGGTATCTAGAGAGTGGGATAGGTTTAATAACTACCCTAACCCTAACGCGTACCCTAACCCTAACCCCTACCCTAACCCTAACAAGTACCCTAATCCTAACCCGTACCCTAAACCGAGCCCTAACCCTAACACTAACCCTAACCCTAACCCTAACCCATACCCTACGCCATACCCGAAACCCTCCCCGAACCCGTACCCTAAGCCGTACCCTAAGCCTAACCCTAAGCCTAACCCTAACCCTAGGCTACCCTTGACTGCTTCTGCCTCCAATAGATTTCCTAAGCACTAGTGTTTTAAGGAACAGCTTAAAAAGAGAATCCTAATGTGATTTCTTTGTAATGGGTGTGTTCCTTATCTTATCCCAGTGTCTAAACTCTTCTCCATGGCTGGACCCCCAAATAATATTCCTTTACGTGCTAAGGAGTGTCTAGAGAGTGGGATAGGTTTAATAACTACCCTAACCCTAACGCGTACCCTAACCCTAACCCCTACCCTAACCCTAACACGTACCCTAATCCTAACCCGTACCCTAAACCGAGCCCTAACCCTAACACTAACCCTAACCCTAACCCTAACCCATACCCTACGCCGTACGCGCACCCCTCCCCGAACCCGTATCCTAAGCCGTACCCTAAGCCTAACCCTAAGCCTAACCCTAACCCTAGGCTACCCTTGACTGCTTCTGCCTCCAATAGATTTCCTAAGCACTAGTGTTTTAAGGAACAGCATAAAAAGAGAATCCTAATGTGATTTCTTTATAATGGGTGTGTTCCTTATCTTATCCCAGTGTCTAAACTCTTCTCCATGGCTGGACCCCCAAATAATATTCCTTTACGTGCTAAGGGGTACCTAGAGAGTTGGATAGGCTTAATAACTACCCTAACCCTAACGCGTACCCTAACCCTAACCCCTACCCTAACCCTAACACGTACCCTAATCCTAACCCGTACCCTAAACCGAGCCCTAACCCTAACACTAACCCTAACCCTAACCCTAACCCCTACCCTACGCCGTACCCGCACCCCTCCCCGAACCCGTATCCTAAGCCGTACCCTAAGCCTAACCCTAAGCCTAAACCTAACCCTAGGCTACCCTTGACTGCTTCTGCCTCCAATAGATTTCCTAAGCACTAGTGTTTTAAGGAACAGCATAAAAAGAGAATCCTAATGTGATTTCTTTATAATGGGTGTGTTCCTTATCTTATCCCAGTGTCTAAACTCTTCTCCATGGCTGGACCCCCAAATAATATTCCTTTACGTGCTAAGGGGTACCTAGAGAGTTGGATAGGCTTAATAACTACCCTAACCCTAACGCGTACCCTAACCCTAACCCCTACCCTAACCCTAACACGTACCCTAATCCTAACCCGTACCCTAAACCGAGACCTAACCCTATCACTAACACTAACCCTAACCCTAACCCATACTCTACGCCGTACCCGCACCCCTACCCGAACCCGTATCCTAAGCCGTACCCTAACCCTAACCCTAAGCCTAACCCTAACCCTAGGCTACCCTTGACTGCTTCTGCCTCCAATAGATTTCCTAAGCACTAGTGTTTTAAGGAAGAGCTTAAAAAGAGAATCCTAATGTGATTTCTTTATAATGGGTGTGTTCCTTATCTTATCCTAGTGTCTAAACTCTTCTCCATGGCTGGACCCCCAAATAATATTCCTTTACGTGCTAAGGGGTATCTAGAGAGTGGGATAGGTTTAATAACTACCCTAACCCTAACGCGTACCCTAACCCTAACCCCTACCCTAACCCTAACACGTACCCTAATTCTAACCCGTACCCTAAACCGAGTCCTAACCCTATCACTAACCCTAACCCTAACCCTAACCCATACCCTACGCCGTACCCACACCCCTCCCCGAATCCGTACCCTAAGCCGTACCCTAACACTAACCCTAAGCCTAACACTAACCCTAGGCTACCCTTGAATGCTTCTGCCTCCAATAGATTTCCTAAGCACTAGTGTTTTAAGGAACAGCTTAAAAAGAGAATCCTAATGTGATTTCTTTATAATGGGTGTGTTCCGTATCTTATCCTAGTGTCTAAACTCTTCTCCATGGCTGGACCCCCAAATAATATTCCTTTACGTGCTAAGGGGTATCTAGAGAGTGGGATAGGTTTAATAACTACCCTAACCCTAACGCGTACCCTAACCCTAACCCCTACCCTAACCCTAACACGTACCCTAATCCTAACCCGTACCCTAAACCGAGCCCTAACCCTAACACTAACCCTAACCCTAACCCTAACCCATACCCTACGCCGTACCCGCACCCCTCCCCAAACCCGTACCCTAAGCCGTACCCTAAGCCTAACCCTAAGCCTAACCCTAATCCTAGGCTACCCTTGACTGCTTCTGCCTCCAATAGATTTCCTAAGCACTAGTGTTTTAAGGAACAGCATAAAAAGAGAATCCTAATGTGATTTCTTTATAATGGGTGTGTTCCTTATCTTATCCCAGTGTCTAAACTCTTCTCCATGGCTGGACCCCCAAATAATATTCCTTTACGTGCTAAGGGGTACCTAGAGAGTTGGATAGGCTTAATAACTACCCTAACCCTAACGCGTACCCTAACCCTAACCCCTACCCTAACCCTAATACGTACCCTAATCCTAACCCGTACCCTAAACCGAGACCTAACCCTATCACTAACACTAACCCTAACCCTAACCCATACTCTACGCCGTACCCGCACCCCTACCCGAACCCGTATCCTAAGCCGTACCCTAACCCTAACCCTAAGCCTAACCCTAACCCTAGGCTACCCTTGACTGCTTCTGCCTCCAATAGATTTCCTAAGCACTAGTGTTTTAAGGAAGAGCTTAAAAAGAGAATCCTAATGTGATTTCTTTATAATGGGTGTGTTCCTTATCTTATCCTAGTGTCTAAACTCTTCTCCATGGCTGGACCCCCAAATAATATTCCTTTACGTGCTAAGGGGTATCTAGAGAGTGGGATAGGTTTAATAACTACCCTAACCCTAACGCGTACCCTAACCCTAACCCCTACCCTAACCCTAACACGTACCCTAATTCTAACCCGTACCCTAAACCGAGTCCTAACCCTATCACTAACCCTAACCCTAACCCTAACCCATACCCTACGCCGTTCCCGCACCCCTCCCCGAATCCGTACCCTAAGCCGTACCCTAACACTAACCCTAAGCCTAACCCTAACCCTAGGCTACCCTTGAATGCTTCTGCCTCCAATAGATTTCCTAAGCACTAGTGTTTTAAGGAACAGCTTAAAAAGAGAATCCTAATGTGATTTCTTTATAATGGGTGTGTTCCGTATCTTATCCTAGTGTCTAAACTCTTCTCCATGGCTGGACCCCCAAATAATATTCCTTTACGTGCTAAGGGGTATCTAGAGAGTGGGATAGGTTTAATAACTACCCTAACCCTAACGCGTACCCTAACCCTAACCCCTACCCTAACCCTAACACGTACCCTAATCCTAACCCGTACCCTAAACCGAGCCCTAACCCTAACACTAACCCTAACCCTAACCCTAACCCATACCCTACGCCGTACCCGCACCCCTCCCCGAACCCGTACCCTAAGCCGTACCCTAAGCCTAACCCTAAGCCTAACCCTAACCCTAGGCTACCCTTGACTGCTTCTGCCTCCAATAGATTTCCTAAGCACTAGTGTTTTAAGGAACAGCTTAAAAAGAGAATCCTAAAGTGATTTCTTTATAATGGGTGTGTTCCTTATCTTATCCCAGTGTCTAAATTCTTCTCCATGGCTGGAGCCCCAAATAATATACCTTTACGTGCTAAGGGGTGTCTAGAGAGTGGGATAGGTTTAATAACTACCCTAACCCTAACACGTACCCTAACCCTAACCCCTACCCTAACCCTAACACGTACCCTATTCCTAACCCGTACCCTAAACCGAGCCCTAACCCTAACACTAACCCTAACCCTAACCCTAACCCATACCCTACGCCGTACCCGCACCCCTCCCCGAACCCATACCCTAAGCCGTACCCTAAACCTTACCCTAAGCCTAAACCTAACCCTAGGCTACCCTTGAATGCTTCTGCCTCCAATAGATTTCCTAAGCACTAGTGTTTTAAGGAACAGCTTAAAAAGAGAATCCTAATGTGATTTCTTTGTAATGGGTGTGTTCCTTATCTTATCCCAGTGTCTAAACTCTTCTCCATGGCTGGACCCCCAAATAATATTCCTTTACGTGCTAAGGGGTACCTAGAGAGTTGGATAGGCTTAATAACTACCCTAACCCTAACGCGTACCCTAACCCTAACCCCTACCCTAACCCTAACACGTACCCTAATCCTAACCCGTACCCTAAACCGAGACCTAACCCTATCACTAACACTAACCCTAACCCTAACCCATACTCTACGCCGTACCCGCACCCGTACCCGAACCCGTATCCTAAGCCGTACCCTAACCCTAACCCTAAGCCTAACCCTAACCCTAGGCTACCCTTGACTGCTTCTGCCTCCAATAGATTTCCTAAGCACTAGTGTTTTAAGGAAGAGCTTAAAAAGAGAATCCTAATGTGATTTCTTTATAATGGGTGTGTTCCTTATCTTATCCTAGTGTCTAAACTCTTCTCCATGGCTGGACCCCCAAATAATATTCCTTTACGTGCTAAGGGGTATCTAGAGAGTGGGATAGGTTTAATAACTACCCTAACCCTAACGCGTACCCTAACCCTAACCCCTACCCTAACCCTAACAAGTACCCTAATCCTAACCCGTACCCTAAACCGAGCCCTAACCCTAACACTAACCCTAACCCTAACCCTAACCCATACCCTACGCCGTACCCGAAACCCTCCCCGAACCCGTACCCTAAGCCGTACCCTAAGCCTAACCCTAAGCCTAACCCTAACCCTAGGCTACCCTTGACTGCTTCTGCCTCCAATAGATTTCCTAAGCACTAGTGTTTTAAGGAAGAGCTTAAAAAGAGAATCCTAATGTGATTTCTTTATAATGGGTGTGTTCCTTATCTTATCCTAGTGTCTAAACTCTTCTCCATGGCTGGACCCCCAAATAATATTCCTTTACGTGCTAAGGGGTATCTAGAGAGTGGGATAGGTTTAATAACTACCCTAACCCTAACGCGTACCCTAACCCTAACCCCTACCCTAACCCTAACAAGTACCCTAATCCTAACCCGTACCCTAAACCGAGCCCTAACCCTAACACTAACCCTAACCCTAACCCTAACCCATACCCTACGCCGTACCCGAAACCCTCCCCGAACCCGTACCCTAAGCCGTACCCTAAGCCTAACCCTAAGCCTAACCCTAACCCTAGGCTACCCTTGACTGCTTCTGCCTCCAATAGATTTCCTAAGCACTAGTGTTTTAAGGAACAGCTTAAAAAGAGAATCCTAATGTGATTTCTTTGTAATGGGTGTGTTCCTTATCTTATCCCAGTGTCTAAACTCTTCTCCATGGCTGGACCCCCAAATAATATTCCTTTACGTGCTAAGGAGTGTCTAGAGAGTGGGATAGGTTTAATAACTACCCTAACCCTAACGCGTACCCTAACCCTAACCCCTACCCTAACCCTAACACGTACCCTAATCCTAACCCGTACCCTAAACCGAGCCCTAACCCTAACACTAACCCTAACCCTAACCCTAACCCATACCCTACGCCGTACCCGCACCCCTCCCCGAACCCGTATCCTAAGCCGTACCCTAAGCCTAACCCTAAGCCTAACCCTAACCCTAGGCTACCCTTGACTGCTTCTGCCTCCAATAGATTTCCTAAGCACTAGTGTTTTAAGGAACAGCATAAAAAGAGAATCCTAATGTGATTTCTTTATAATGGGTGTGTTCCTTATCTTATCCCAGTGTCTAAACTCTTCTCCATGGCTGGACCCCCAAATAATATTCCTTTACGTGCTAAGGGGTACCTAGAGAGTTGGATAGGCTTAATAACTACCCTAACCCTAACGCGTACCCTAACCCTAACCCCTACCCTAACCCTAATACGTACCCTAATCCTAACCCGTACCCTAAACCGAGACCTAACCCTATCACTAACACTAACCCTAACCCTAACCCATACTCTACGCCGTACCCGCACCCCTACCCGAACCCGTATCCTAAGCCGTACCCTAACCCTAACCCTAAGCCTAACCCTAACCCTAGGCTACCCTTGACTGCTTCTGCCTCCAATAGATTTCCTAAGCACTAGTGTTTTAAGGAAGAGCTTAAAAAGAGAATCCTAATGTGATTTCTTTATAATGGGTGTGTTCCTTATCTTATCCTAGTGTCTAAACTCTTCTCCATGGCTGGACCCCCAAATAATATTCCTTTACGTGCTAAGGGGTATCTAGAGAGTGGGATAGGTTTAATAACTACCCTAACCCTAACGCGTACCCTAACCCTAACCCCTACCCTAACCCTAACACGTACCCTAATTCTAACCCGTACCCTAAACCGAGTCCTAACCCTATCACTAACCCTAACCCTAACCCTAACCCATACCCTACGCCGTTCCCGCACCCCTCCCCGAATCCGTACCCTAAGCCGTACCCTAACACTAACCCTAAGCCTAACCCTAACCCTAGGCTACCCTTGAATGCTTCTGCCTCCAATAGATTTCCTAAGCACTAGTGTTTTAAGGAACAGCTTAAAAAGAGAATCCTAATGTGATTTCTTTATAATGGGTGTGTTCCGTATCTTATCCTAGTGTCTAAACTCTTCTCCATGGCTGGACCCCCAAATAATATTCCTTTACGTGCTAAGGGGTATCTAGAGAGTGGGATAGGTTTAATAACTACCCTAACCCTAACGCGTACCCTAACCCTAACCCCTACCCTAACCCTAACACGTACCCTAATCCTAACCCGTACCCTAAACCGAGCCCTAACCCTAACACTAACCCTAACCCTAACCCTAACCCATACCCTACGCCGTACCCGCACCCCTCCCCGAACCCGTACCCTAAGCCGTACCCTAAGCCTAACCCTAAGCCTAACCCTAACCCTAGGCTACCCTTGACTGCTTCTGCCTCCAATAGATTTCCTAAGCACTAGTGTTTTAAGGAACAGCTTAAAAAGAGAATCCTAAAGTGATTTCTTTATAATGGGTGTGTTCCTTATCTTATCCCAGTGTCTAAATTCTTCTCCATGGCTGGAGCCCCAAATAATATACCTTTACGTGCTAAGGGGTGTCTAGAGAGTGGGATAGGTTTAATAACTACCCTAACCCTAACACGTACCCTAACCCTAACCCCTACCCTAACCCTAACACGTACCCTATTCCTAACCCGTACCCTAAACCGAGCCCTAACCCTAACACTAACCCTAACCCTAACCCTAACCCATACCCTACGCCGTACCCGCACCCCTCCCCGAACCCATACCCTAAGCCGTACCCTAAACCTTACCCTAAGCCTAAACCTAACCCTAGGCTACCCTTGAATGCTTCTGCCTCCAATAGATTTCCTAAGCACTAGTGTTTTAAGGAACAGCTTAAAAAGAGAATCCTAATGTGATTTCTTTGTAATGGGTGTGTTCCTTATCTTATCCCAGTGTCTAAACTCTTCTCCATGGCTGGACCCCCAAATAATATTCCTTTACGTGCTAAGGGGTACCTAGAGAGTTGGATAGGCTTAATAACTACCCTAACCCTAACGCGTACCCTAACCCTAACCCCTACCCTAACCCTAACACGTACCCTAATCCTAACCCGTACCCTAAACCGAGACCTAACCCTATCACTAACACTAACCCTAACCCTAACCCATACTCTACGCCGTACCCGCACCCGTACCCGAACCCGTATCCTAAGCCGTACCCTAACCCTAACCCTAAGCCTAACCCTAACCCTAGGCTACCCTTGACTGCTTCTGCCTCCAATAGATTTCCTAAGCACTAGTGTTTTAAGGAAGAGCTTAAAAAGAGAATCCTAATGTGATTTCTTTATAATGGGTGTGTTCCTTATCTTATCCTAGTGTCTAAACTCTTCTCCATGGCTGGACCCCCAAATAATATTCCTTTACGTGCTAAGGGGTATCTAGAGAGTGGGATAGGTTTAATAACTACCCTAACCCTAACGCGTACCCTAACCCTAACCCCTACCCTAACCCTAACAAGTACCCTAATCCTAACCCGTACCCTAAACCGAGCCCTAACCCTAACACTAACCCTAACCCTAACCCTAACCCATACCCTACGCCGTACCCGAAACCCTCCCCGAACCCGTACCCTAAGCCGTACCCTAAGCCTAACCCTAAGCCTAACCCTAACCCTAGGCTACCCTTGACTGCTTCTGCCTCCAATAGATTTCCTAAGCACTAGTGTTTTAAGGAAGAGCTTAAAAAGAGAATCCTAATGTGATTTCTTTATAATGGGTGTGTTCCTTATCTTATCCTAGTGTCTAAACTCTTCTCCATGGCTGGACCCCCAAATAATATTCCTTTACGTGCTAAGGGGTATCTAGAGAGTGGGATAGGTTTAATAACTACCCTAACCCTAACGCGTACCCTAACCCTAACCCCTACCCTAACCCTAACAAGTACCCTAATCCTAACCCGTACCCTAAACCGAGCCCTAACCCTAACACTAACCCTAACCCTAACCCTAACCCATACCCTACGCCGTACCCGAAACCCTCCCCGAACCCGTACCCTAAGCCGTACCCTAAGCCTAACCCTAAGCCTAACCCTAACCCTAGGCTACCCTTGACTGCTTCTGCCTCCAATAGATTTCCTAAGCACTAGTGTTTTAAGGAACAGCTTAAAAAGAGAATCCTAATGTGATTTCTTTGTAATGGGTGTGTTCCTTATCTTATCCCAGTGTCTAAACTCTTCTCCATGGCTGGACCCCCAAATAATATTCCTTTACGTGCTAAGGAGTGTCTAGAGAGTGGGATAGGTTTAATAACTACCCTAACCCTAACGCGTACCCTAACCCTAACCCCTACCCTAACCCTAACACGTACCCTAATCCTAACCCGTACCCTAAACCGAGCCCTAACCCTAACACTAACCCTAACCCTAACCCTAACCCATACCCTACGCCGTACCCGCACCCCTCCCCGAACCCGTATCCTAAGCCGTACCCTAAGCCTAACCCTAAGCCTAACCCTAACCCTAGGCTACCCTTGACTGCTTCTGCCTCCAATAGATTTCCTAAGCACTAGTGTTTTAAGGAACAGCATAAAAAGAGAATCCTAATGTGATTTCTTTATAATGGGTGTGTTCCTTATCTTATCCCAGTGTCTAAACTCTTCTCCATGGCTGGACCCCCAAATAATATTCCTTTACGTGCTAAGGGGTACCTAGAGAGTTGGATAGGCTTAATAACTACCCTAACCCTAACGCGTACCCTAACCCTAACCCCTACCCTAACCCTAATACGTACCCTAATCCTAACCCGTACCCTAAACCGAGACCTAACCCTATCACTAACACTAACCCTAACCCTAACCCATACTCTACGCCGTACCCGCACCCCTACCCGAACCCGTATCCTAAGCCGTACCCTAACCCTAACCCTAAGCCTAACCCTAACCCTAGGCTACCCTTGACTGCTTCTGCCTCCAATAGATTTCCTAAGCACTAGTGTTTTAAGGAAGAGCTTAAAAAGAGAATCCTAATGTGATTTCTTTATAATGGGTGTGTTCCTTATCTTATCCTAGTGTCTAAACTCTTCTCCATGGCTGGACCCCCAAATAATATTCCTTTACGTGCTAAGGGGTATCTAGAGAGTGGGATAGGTTTAATAACTACCCTAACCCTAACGCGTACCCTAACCCTAACCCCTACCCTAACCCTAACACGTACCCTAATTCTAACCCGTACCCTAAACCGAGTCCTAACCCTATCACTAACCCTAACCCTAACCCTAACCCATACCCTACGCCGTTCCCGCACCCCTCCCCGAATCCGTACCCTAAGCCGTACCCTAACACTAACCCTAAGCCTAACCCTAACCCTAGGCTACCCTTGAATGCTTCTGCCTCCAATAGATTTCCTAAGCACTAGTGTTTTAAGGAACAGCTTAAAAAGAGAATCCTAATGTGATTTCTTTATAATGGGTGTGTTCCGTATCTTATCCTAGTGTCTAAACTCTTCTCCATGGCTGGACCCCCAAATAATATTCCTTTACGTGCTAAGGGGTATCTAGAGAGTGGGATAGGTTTAATAACTACCCTAACCCTAACGCGTACCCTAACCCTAACCCCTACCCTAACCCTAACACGTACCCTAATCCTAACCCGTACCCTAAACCGAGCCCTAACCCTAACACTAACCCTAACCCTAACCCTAACCCATACCCTACGCCGTACCCGCACCCCTCCCCGAACCCGTACCCTAAGCCGTACCCTAAGCCTAACCCTAAGCCTAACCCTAACCCTAGGCTACCCTTGACTGCTTCTGCCTCCAATAGATTTCCTAAGCACTAGTGTTTTAAGGAACAGCTTAAAAAGAGAATCCTAAAGTGATTTCTTTATAATGGGTGTGTTCCTTATCTTATCCCAGTGTCTAAATTCTTCTCCATGGCTGGAGCCCCAAATAATATACCTTTACGTGCTAAGGGGTGTCTAGAGAGTGGGATAGGTTTAATAACTACCCTAACCCTAACACGTACCCTAACCCTAACCCCTACCCTAACCCTAACACGTACCCTATTCCTAACCCGTACCCTAAACCGAGCCCTAACCCTAACACTAACCCTAACCCTAACCCTAACCCATACCCTACGCCGTACCCGCACCCCTCCCCGAACCCATACCCTAAGCCGTACCCTAAACCTTACCCTAAGCCTAAACCTAACCCTAGGCTACCCTTGAATGCTTCTGCCTCCAATAGATTTCCTAAGCACTAGTGTTTTAAGGAACAGCTTAAAAAGAGAATCCTAATGTGATTTCTTTGTAATGGGTGTGTTCCTTATCTTATCCCAGTGTCTAAACTCTTCTCCATGGCTGGACCCCCAAATAATATTCCTTTACGTGCTAAGGGGTACCTAGAGAGTTGGATAGGCTTAATAACTACCCTAACCCTAACGCGTACCCTAACCCTAACCCCTACCCTAACCCTAACACGTACCCTAATCCTAACCCGTACCCTAAACCGAGACCTAACCCTATCACTAACACTAACCCTAACCCTAACCCATACTCTACGCCGTACCCGCACCCGTACCCGAACCCGTATCCTAAGCCGTACCCTAACCCTAACCCTAAGCCTAACCCTAACCCTAGGCTACCCTTGACTGCTTCTGCCTCCAATAGATTTCCTAAGCACTAGTGTTTTAAGGAAGAGCTTAAAAAGAGAATCCTAATGTGATTTCTTTATAATGGGTGTGTTCCTTATCTTATCCTAGTGTCTAAACTCTTCTCCATGGCTGGACCCCCAAATAATATTCCTTTACGTGCTAAGGGGTATCTAGAGAGTGGGATAGGTTTAATAACTACCCTAACCCTAACGCGTACCCTAACCCTAACCCCTACCCTAACCCTAACAAGTACCCTAATCCTAACCCGTACCCTAAACCGAGCCCTAACCCTAACACTAACCCTAACCCTAACCCTAACCCATACCCTACGCCGTACCCGAAACCCTCCCCGAACCCGTACCCTAAGCCGTACCCTAAGCCTAACCCTAAGCCTAACCCTAACCCTAGGCTACCCTTGACTGCTTCTGCCTCCAATAGATTTCCTAAGCACTAGTGTTTTAAGGAACAGCTTAAAAAGAGAATCCTAATGTGATTTCTTTGTAATGGGTGTGTTCCTTATCTTATCCCAGTGTCTAAACTCTTCTCCATGGCTGGACCCCCAAATAATATTCCTTTACGTGCTAAGGAGTGTCTAGAGAGTGGGATAGGTTTAATAACTACCCTAACCCTAACGCGTACCCTAACCCTAACCCCTACCCTAACCCTAACACGTACCCTAATCCTAACCCGTACCCTAAACCGAGCCCTAACCCTAACACTAACCCTAACCCTAACCCTAACCCATACCCTACGCCGTACGCGCACCCCTCCCCGAACCCGTATCCTAAGCCGTACCCTAAGCCTAACCCTAAGCCTAACCCTAACCCTAGGCTACCCTTGACTGCTTCTGCCTCCAATAGATTTCCTAAGCACTAGTGTTTTAAGGAACAGCATAAAAAGAGAATCCTAATGTGATTTCTTTATAATGGGTGTGTTCCTTATCTTATCCCAGTGTCTAAACTCTTCTCCATGGCTGGACCCCCAAATAATATTCCTTTACGTGCTAAGGGGTACCTAGAGAGTTGGATAGGCTTAATAACTACCCTAACCCTAACGCGTACCCTAACCCTAACCCCTACCCTAACCCTAACACGTACCCTAATCCTAACCCGTACCCTAAACCGAGACCTAACCCTATCACTAACACTAACCCTAACCCTAACCCATACTCTACGCTGTACCCGCACCCCTACCCAAACCCGTATCCTAAGCCGTACCCTAACCCTAACCCTAAGCCTAACCCTAACCCTAGGCTACCCTTGACTGCTTCTGCCTCCAATAGATTTCCTAAGCACTAGTGTTTTAAGGAAGAGCTTAAAAAGAGAATCCTAATGTGATTTCTTTATAATGGGTGTGTTCCTTATCTTATCCTAGTGTCTAAACTCTTCTCCATGGCTGGACCCCCAAATAATATTCCTTTACGTGCTAAGGGGTATCTAGAGAGTGGGATAGGTTTAATAACTACCCTAACCCTAACGCGTACCCTAACCCTAACCCCTACCCTAACCCTAACAAGTACCCTAATCCTAACCCGTACCCTAAACCGAGCCCTAACCCTAACACTAACCCTAACCCTAACCCTAACCCATACCCTACGCCGTACCCGAAACCCTCCCCGAACCCGTACCCTAAGCCGTACCCTAAGCCTAACCCTAAGCCTAACCCTAACCCTAGGCTACCCTTGACTGCTTCTGCCTCCAATAGATTTCCTAAGCACTAGTGTTTTAAGGAACAGCTTAAAAAGAGAATCCTAATGTGATTTCTTTGTAATGGGTGTGTTCCTTATCTTATCCCAGTGTCTAAACTCTTCTCCATGGCTGGACCCCCAAATAATATTCCTTTACGTGCTAAGGAGTGTCTAGAGAGTGGGATAGGTTTAATAACTACCCTAACCCTAACGCGTACCCTAACCCTAACCCCTACCCTAACCCTAACACGTACCCTAATCCTAACCCGTACCCTAAACCGAGCCCTAACCCTAACACTAACCCTAACCCTAACCCTAACCCATACCCTACGCCGTACCCGCACCCCTCCCCGAACCCGTATCCTAAGCCGTACCCTAAGCCTAACCCTAAGCCTAACCCTAACCCTAGGCTACCCTTGACTGCTTCTGCCTCCAATAGATTTCCTAAGCACTAGTGTTTTAAGGAACAGCATAAAAAGAGAATCCTAATGTGATTTCTTTATAATGGGTGTGTTCCTTATCTTATCCCAGTGTCTAAACTCTTCTCCATGGCTGGACCCCCAAATAATATTCCTTTACGTGCTAAGGGGTACCTAGAGAGTTGGATAGGCTTAATAACTACCCTAACCCTAACGCGTACCCTAACCCTAACCCCTACCCTAACCCTAATACGTACCCTAATCCTAACCCGTACCCTAAACCGAGACCTAACCCTATCACTAACACTAACCCTAACCCTAACCCATACTCTACGCCGTACCCGCACCCCTACCCGAACCCATATCCTAAGCCGTACCCTAACCCTAACCCTAAGCCTAACCCTAACCCTAGGCTACCCTTGACTGCTTCTGCCTCCAATAGATTTCCTAAGCACTAGTGTTTTAAGGAAGAGCTTAAAAAGAGAATCCTAATGTGATTTCTTTATAATGGGTGTGTTCCTTATCTTATCCTAGTGTCTAAACTCTTCTCCATGGCTGGACCCCCAAATAATATTCCTTTACGTGCTAAGGGGTATCTAGAGAGTGGGATAGGTTTAATAACTACCCTAACCCTAACGCGTACCCTAACCCTAACCCCTACCCTAACCCTAACACGTACCCTAATTCTAACCCGTACCCTAAACCGAGTCCTAACCCTATCACTAACCCTAACCCTAACCCTAACCCATACCCTACGCCGTTCCCGCACCCCTCCCCGAATCCGTACCCTAAGCCGTACCCTAACACTAACCCTAAGCCTAACCCTAACCCTAGGCTACCCTTGAATGCTTCTGCCTCCAATAGATTTCCTAAGCACTAGTGTTTTAAGGAACAGCTTAAAAAGAGAATCCTAATGTGATTTCTTTATAATGGGTGTGTTCCGTATCTTATCCTAGTGTCTAAACTCTTCTCCATGGCTGGACCCCCAAATAATATTCCTTTACGTGCTAAGGGGTATCTAGAGAGTGGGATAGGTTTAATAACTACCCTAACCCTAACGCGTACCCTAACCCTAACCCCTACCCTAACCCTAACACGTACCCTAATCCTAACCCGTACCCTAAACCGAGCCCTAACCCTAACACTAACCCTAACCCTAACCCTAACCCATACCCTACGCCGTACCCGCACCCCTCCCCGAACCCGTACCCTAAGCCGTACCCTAAGCCTAACCCTAAGCCTAACCCTAACCCTAGGCTACCCTTGACTGCTTCTGCCTCCAATAGATTTCCTAAGCACTAGTGTTTTAAGGAACAGCTTAAAAAGAGAATCCTAATGTGATTTCTTTATAATGGGTGTGTTCCTTATCTTATCCCAGTGTCTAAATTCTTCTCCATGGCTGGAGCCCCAAATAATATACCTTTACGTGCTAAGGGGTGTCTAGAGAGTGGGATAGGTTTAATAACTACCCTAACCCTAACACGTACCCTAACCCTAACCCCTACCCTAACCCTAACACGTACCCTATTCCTAACCCGTACCCTAAACCGAGCCCTAACCCTAACACTAACCCTAACCCTAACCCTAACCCATACCCTACGCCGTACCCGCACCCCTCCCCGAACCCATACCCTAAGCCGTACCCTAAACCTTACCCTAAGCCTAAACCTAACCCTAGGCTACCCTTGAATGCTTCTGCCTCCAATAGATTTCCTAAGCACTAGTGTTTTAAGGAACAGCTTAAAAAGAGAATCCTAATGTGATTTCTTTGTAATGGGTGTGTTCCTTATCTTATCCCAGTGTCTAAACTCTTCTCCATGGCTGGACCCCCAAATAATATTCCTTTACGTGCTAAGGGGTACCTAGAGAGTTGGATAGGCTTAATAACTACCCTAACCCTAACGCGTACCCTAACCCTAACCCCTACCCTAACCCTAACACGTACCCTAATCCTAACCCGTACCCTAAACCGAGACCTAACCCTATCACTAACACTAACCCTAACCCTAACCCATACTCTACGCCGTACCCGCACCCGTACCCGAACCCGTATCCTAAGCCGTACCCTAACCCTAACCCTAAGCCTAACCCTAACCCTAGGCTACCCTTGACTGCTTCTGCCTCCAATAGATTTCCTAAGCACTAGTGTTTTAAGGAAGAGCTTAAAAAGAGAATCCTAATGTGATTTCTTTATAATGGGTGTGTTCCTTATCTTATCCTAGTGTCTAAACTCTTCTCCATGGCTGGACCCCCAAATAATATTCCTTTACGTGCTAAGGGGTATCTAGAGAGTGGGATAGGTTTAATAACTACCCTAACCCTAACGCGTACCCTAACCCTAACCCCTACCCTAACCCTAACAAGTACCCTAATCCTAACCCGTACCCTAAACCGAGCCCTAACCCTAACACTAACCCTAACCCTAACCCTAACCCATACCCTACGCCGTACCCGAAACCCTCCCCGAACCCGTACCCTAAGCCGTACCCTAAGCCTAACCCTAAGCCTAACCCTAACCCTAGGCTACCCTTGACTGCTTCTGCCTCCAATAGATTTCCTAAGCACTAGTGTTTTAAGGAACAGCTTAAAAAGAGAATCCTAATGTGATTTCTTTGTAATGGGTGTGTTCCTTATCTTATCCCAGTGTCTAAACTCTTCTCCATGGCTGGACCCCCAAATAATATTCCTTTACGTGCTAAGGAGTGTCTAGAGAGTGGGATAGGTTTAATAACTACCCTAACCCTAATGCGTACCCTAACCCTAACCCCTACCCTAACCCTAACACGTACCCTAATCCTAACCCGTACCCTAAACCGAGACCTAACCCTATCACTAACACTAACCCTAACCCTAACCCATACTCTACGCCGTACCCGCACCCGTACCCGAACCCGTATCCTAAGCCGTACCCTAACCCTAACCCTAAGCCTAACCCTAACCCTAGGCTACCCTTGACTGCTTCTGCCTCCAATAGATTTCCTAAGCACTAGTGTTTTAAGGAAGAGCTTAAAAAGAGAATCCTAATGTGATTTCTTTATAATGGGTGTGTTCCTTATCTTATCCTAGTGTCTAAACTCTTCTCCATGGCTGGACCCCCAAATAATATTCCTTTACGTGCTAAGGGGTATCTAGAGAGTGGGATAGGTTTAATAACTACCCTAACCCTAACGCGTACCCTAACCCTAACCCCTACCCTAACCCTAACAAGTACCCTAATCCTAACCCGTACCCTAAACCGAGCCCTAACCCTAACACTAACCCTAACCCTAACCCTAACCCATACCCTACGCCGTACCCGAAACCCTCCCCGAACCCGTACCCTAAGCCGTACCCTAAGCCTAACCCTAAGCCTAACCCTAACCCTAGGCTACCCTTGACTGCTTCTGCCTCCAATAGATTTCCTAAGCACTAGTGTTTTAAGGAACAGCTTAAAAAGAGAATCCTAATGTGATTTCTTTGTAATGGGTGTGTTCCTTATCTTATCCCAGTGTCTAAACTCTTCTCCATGGCTGGACCCCCAAATAATATTCCTTTACGTGCTAAGGAGTGTCTAGAGAGTGGGATAGGTTTAATAACTACCCTAACCCTAACGCGTACCCTAACCCTAACCCCTACCCTAACCCTAACACGTACCCTAATCCTAACCCGTACCCTAAACCGAGCCCTAACCCTAACACTAACCCTAACCCTAACCCTAACCCATACCCTACGCCGTACGCGCACCCCTCCCCGAACCCGTATCCTAAGCCGTACCCTAAGCCTAACCCTAAGCCTAACCCTAACCCTAGGCTACCCTTGACTGCTTCTGCCTCCAATAGATTTCCTAAGCACTAGTGTTTTAAGGAACAGCATAAAAAGAGAATCCTAATGTGATTTCTTTATAATGGGTGTGTTCCTTATCTTATCCCAGTGTCTAAACTCTTCTCCATGGCTGGACCCCCAAATAATATTCCTTTACGTGCTAAGGGGTACCTAGAGAGTTGGATAGGCTTAATAACTACCCTAACCCTAACGCGTACCCTAACCCTAACCCCTACCCTAACCCTAACACGTACCCTAATCCTAACCCGTACCCTAAACCGAGACCTAACCCTATCACTAACACTAACCCTAACCCTAACCCATACTCTACGCTGTACCCGCACCCCTACCCAAACCCGTATCCTAAGCCGTACCCTAACCCTAACCCTAAGCCTAACCCTAACCCTAGGCTACCCTTGACTGCTTCTGCCTCCAATAGATTTCCTAAGCACTAGTGTTTTAAGGAAGAGCTTAAAAAGAGAATCCTAATGTGATTTCTTTATAATGGGTGTGTTCCTTATCTTATCCTAGTGTCTAAACTCTTCTCCATGGCTGGACCCCCAAATAATATTCCTTTACGTGCTAAGGGGTATCTAGAGAGTGGGATAGGTTTAATAACTACCCTAACCCTAACGCGTACCCTAACCCTAACCCCTACCCTAACCCTAACAAGTACCCTAATCCTAACCCGTACCCTAAACCGAGCCCTAACCCTAACACTAACCCTAACCCTAACCCTAACCCATACCCTACGCCGTACCCGAAACCCTCCCCGAACCCGTACCCTAAGCCGTACCCTAAGCCTAACCCTAAGCCTAACCCTAACCCTAGGCTACCCTTGACTGCTTCTGCCTCCAATAGATTTCCTAAGCACTAGTGTTTTAAGGAACAGCTTAAAAAGAGAATCCTAATGTGATTTCTTTGTAATGGGTGTGTTCCTTATCTTATCCCAGTGTCTAAACTCTTCTCCATGGCTGGACCCCCAAATAATATTCCTTTACGTGCTAAGGAGTGTCTAGAGAGTGGGATAGGTTTAATAACTACCCTAACCCTAACGCGTACCCTAACCCTAACCCCTACCCTAACCCTAACACGTACCCTAATCCTAACCCGTACCCTAAACCGAGCCCTAACCCTAACACTAACC